>NC_137636.1:16541481-16736476 GCF_963383615.2 Lipophrys pholis | reverse complement strand
AGAGAGAGAGAGAGAGAGAGAGAGAGAGAGAGAGAGAGAGAGAGAGAGAGAGAGAGAGAGAGAGAGAGAGAAGAGAGAGAGAGAGAGAGAGAGAGAGAGAGAGAGAGAGAGAGAGAGAGAGAGAGAGAGAGAGAGAGAGAGAGAGAGAGAGAGAGAGAGAGAGAGAGAGAGAGGAGAGAGAGAGAGAGAGAGAGAGAGAGAGAGAGAGAGAGAGAGAGAGAGAGAGAGAGAGAGAGAGAGAGTACAAGGGACTTGAAAGATCTTTTTCAGGTGTTTGAACTCATCATTACCAACTCCAGCCTGGGGATCTGCTCAACCTGGCAGCCTTGTTGATAGATTGTAATTGTATGGTCGCAATTGATTGACTGCTCCTCAGTCAATGTAATATGCATTTGTTGGAGGTTACAGGTAAAAGGAACGGCAGTAATGACTTCGCCTCTTGTCCTTTGGCAAATGACCCTTTGCAAACTCTGACGGACAGTTTACCATATCGAAGGAAGGAAGGAGACTTTAGCATTTCACTGTGGATATTCTGCTTACTGGGCAAAATAAGAGTGTGGTTTCCCTTTTAATCAAATTTCAATTATTCCAATGGAGAGGAGGAAATACACTCATTTCGTGGCAGGCTCTCTCTGTGTTCTAACCAGTATTTTCCTCCAGCAGCTCCAGGTAATTAATCATCCATACATGTTTTAAAACATCAGCGACTCTCCTCCTGTGTTCTCTTAGTCAGTGCTTTGCCTCTGTTGTCCCAATGTGTGAGTGATTACCACCAAACTAAATATATTACATATTCCAAAGTGTGGAAAATACACATATGGCAAAGTCTTTGAAACTGCATTTTATTTGAAGCATAAGCGAAAAAGAAAAAAAAAGGGAGGCTGAAAGGAGTGTGACTTCCCATGTACAGGTGTAGCTAACGAAGTTGCTGAAAAGAAAAGAAGGAAGTGTACACCAGCAGGTCAACAATTTTCACTTTTTAATAAGCCACTCGCGGGACAAAAAATACTTCCGAGGCTGTGTGTATTAGCCATCAATTTGTAGAAGAGGGAATATCTCTTCCCCATTCTTTTATTATTGTGGAACTGCATTTCACAGCAATAGCCGTGTTTATCGAATGGCCTTTATGACAACAAATCTTAAAGTTCAAATATTGTGTCTTTTCCCCCCCTGACATCCATAGCTGTCTCGGATGTCCTCATGAAATGTTTTGGGCCAAAACACCAAAGCATAAATCTCAAGAGCGTCATTTTCACCATGACGAAGTTTAGGTCCAGTTTAGGTGCATTTCCCCTTGAATGCAAATAGCAGGTGCTGAAAATGCCCTTCTCCTTTGGTAGGTATACCTTTGAAAAGCATTGCTGTCCCATAGCAACAACCATGTTCCCGTGAGGAAAACAAAAAAGGCTGCGGGACTAAAAACAACAGTGCGGCTCTTCATGTTTGACCTTAGATAATGAACTGCAAAAAGGTTATAATACACAGTCATACACAAACGAACTGTTTACCAAATAAAAGCGAAGCCCTTTCTTAACAGACATTACAGGCTGAAGCACAACATGTTTTGTGAACACCAAAAAGGCTATTTGGATTCCGTTTAATGCAGCAAACAAAATAAGAGGCATGCCAAATACTATACTATACATGCATAATCCATCGAAACGAGACTTGTCTGTAATTTGTCCCCTTAACATTAAAGCTGAAAGCAAAAGCAGTTGGCCCATGAGGCAATTTTTTTCTATGAACAACAAAAAATAACGATAAATTAGGGTTGATTGCACATTTGCAACAAACCCTGGTTGCGTCACCAAGAAAACAAAAAAAGACATTGATCATCTTTTCAATCGCAAATCAACACAAACCTACTGGGGAGAGTGCAGTTTGTTTGGTAGTGATATAACCGTCCCTATTATGTCCTCCTTGGGTCACAGAGGGCTGAAAAGGTGGCTTAAAAAGTCATATCAAATCTTCTAAGTTCTCATCAAAGCTGTGTTCCTTTCAAAGGATGCTGTCCGGGAGCAGATTGGATGTCATGCACACCCAGGTGCAGACGCATGGCTTCCTCTCAGTGATACTCACACACAGACACTCACAGTTTGCACACAAAATCCCAGAGTCTAACAATACCGCCATAATTCTTCTGTTTCATTGAGTAAGTTGGTGGCGCACAGTGGATCTAAATCAAGCTTCTAAAAAGCTGCACGCGTGTCTGAGATGTTTCCTGGGTTATCTGACAAAGACAGAGGACATAATGAGAGACCGATCAATTTCACCTCCATCTACTTCTCCACTTCCTCTGCGAGCCGAGTCTTCTCATCCCGACACTTTGCCATCCTGCGATACTGAGCGCTGCACACGACCGCATGATACAAGCCCCATCGTTTCCCCTAGAAATAGAGGAGGGCCGGAAAAAGATTTCTGCTGACGTCATTTTATCAAGAAGAGGGGGCACAGGGGGATGGCAGCAGATTAGCAGACTCTAAAAATACATTTGAAATATGGCTTCAGTTCTGCAACTTCCCTCTTTGTGCCCGAGTCTCTCTATATTTGTTGACGACTATTTTTCTCGGCGCACTCACTTCTCCGCGGTGTAATACAAACATTATATGCGCCGTTAAACGGGTGTTGACTTTACGATAAAGTCTTGACGATGATCCTTGTTTAGTAACACGTTGACACATTACATAGGTGTGGCCTTGGTGTGCATTATTGTTTTAAGTCTTGGCCTCTCTCTTTGTTTTACTGGTCTCAGAGGACAGCGGGCATCGAGTACTAATTGGTTCCAGAGCGAACCATAACACAGACTCCACCAACGACTGTCCGCCTTCATCACCACAGGACCGTAACGAGTGTTTTGCAAACAACACAGTGGGGCTGATAAGAGGCCAGGTGGGTAATTGATGTGGTTACTAAGTGGCTAATTTGCATTCTTTACGCATATCAAACTAAGCACAGGGAGAGATAGGGTAAATTGGACAGGGTTGGGGCAAATTGCAGTCATAAACGGCAACATGAACTCAGAATTTAGCCCAAAGTTCTCTACAGAATTCTCATTTCAACATTTGAAGACACGGTGGAGTGTAAGGGCTGGTTTTTTTTTTTTTGTTTTGTTTTTTTTAAGTAATTTTTAGCTGAGCTTCAAGATTTGCATGGCTCCAAACGTATTAAGGTAACAAACAAAAGATACATTTGATTTATATTGAAATATATAAAGTGCAGTACTGGAATTGCTATTTGAGAGCTCATGGCAAACAACCAGGCGATTGACCACTTTTGGAGTATTTGTGAGCAAAGTTTAAATAATTTTTTAGACGTCAGCATTTGTCAATTTGTTTAGGATTTCTCAATTACAATTTAGAATTTTCACATGATAAATGTTGACGCAAATATTGCATCTTATAACAAAATGGACCTTTTTCATTTAAGAAAAAGGTTCAGTTTTAATAGGTTTGTTCATTCAGCTCCACATTCATAAATTTGGTTCCCGTTAAACAATCTTGTATGTATGGTTAAACAATAGTGTGACCTGTTGCACATTAAGTACAATTTAAGTATGGTCATATTGTAAGGCAACATGTGAAACTCCACTGCACAACAAGGAGAGAAAAAGAAAAAAAGATTCCTCTCTCTGTAGAGTTAAGGAGTTTGGTTTTGTTTTGTTCAAAAGGCCAAAAATGACATTTCTACAAATCGCTGGCACTGCAAGCTTAAAATAAATTGTTTGTATTTCAAAAGAGATGAAGCTAAATTTGTTTAGCATCTAGAATAACCTTTTCTCAGTTAAGTGCAAGCAGCAGCACTGTTATTGTTGTTTTACCGCTCATGAGGAAATTAGGAAATACTGATGAGTGACGTTTTGATCAGTTTTGGTCGAACTGGATAAGATGAGAGGGTGAACTATTTGGGGTTTTTTTCTACTGCTGGTGCTGCATACGGCATACCTTATAGTTGCCCGAAAATACTATCCATTGCTGTGAAAGTATCCAATAAACCCTTTTTACATTTGCCAACAAACTTTTCCAAGAAAGTGTACTTCCTGAGGACTCCACTGGCCTCTCTGCAGAGCATCTACTGCCAAAGGGTCCACAAGAGAGCTGTCTCCATCCTCAAAGACCCCCACCCATCTCCAGCATGAACTGTTCACACCTCTGCCATCGGGCCGGAGGTACAGAAGTATGAAATGAAGGACTGTCAGATTCAAAACTCTCTTCCCCACTGCCATTACACTTCTGAACAGCTGACAGGAGTCACACACTACCTCACTAATAAAACACTGGTACACAATTCGTTGCACTATTCATGCTGCTCTGATTACTCCTGTTGTTCTATTGTAAATAACTACTTCTTTAGGTAATTTCTTTATTCTTTTTGTTTACATATGTACATAGTTGTTTTAGTTTTTTTTTTTATATGGCACATTTTAGGTCATTCAATTGAGAAGAATCTTTGGAAAAAAAGATTCTTTGGGTTGTCTTAGGTCATCAAAGACTTCCAGGCAACTTGGAGCGTCCGAGTTTTCAAAAGAAAATGAGACTGTGCATTTGATGCATTCTGGGAGGAAAAAAAAAATAAATAGATAGTACACTGATCGTTTGGATGATTGGAAGTTCTAGTCCCAGTTTGTATGACATTTATGAGTAAAAGCCACAAATAATTGTTGCGTTTTCCCTGTTCCCACGACAAAGATGATGCGAACAAGACAAACAGAATGTAACATTTTGGAGACGCCGCTATCTCAACAAGAAGCGAGCTCCTTTTCTCAAATGCTGCGTATAGTACAAGCAGGCTGTGGTTGCAGCGAATAACAAAACAATGGTAGATTTCAGAGTGCTGCTTTGCTGCTCATTTCTATTGTACATTTATCACCATTTTTTACCCATTTCTACATCCTCACCTCAATCGGCAAAGATGCACGTCTAACATGCGGCAGGTATTGAGAGGGTCTGCGAGGAAGAACAGCTAAAAAAAAAAAGCCTGAACGTTCACATCAGATGACTGTTCCCTGTGTGCATGCTTGTGTGATTAGATTAGAAAAACACACCACCAACTGGTGGCCGAGCATGCAAACGACAGCGTTTAACATTTCTCACATTCTTGAGTCTACAATGATTGCTATCAAAATGTTGCTGCCTGCACAAGAAACCTTTCTGCAATGAAAATAGAAAAACGATACCAGTGGATCATGTAAACTTTTTTTTTTTTCTTTTAATGTGTATTGTACCCAGCCCACGTAGAGCTGCACCTGCAGACCTAAACCAGTGAACAGCGCTTGTGTTAATAAAGGAAGTCACTATGTAATTACAATGTCTCCCTCACTGTGAAAGCGTATGAGGCTGATATAGTGTAAATATGCGTTTTGTGCTTAAGTTGAGCAAGATACGGGAGAAAGAAAAAAAAACAGGCAGAGGTGGAAGCTAAAGAACACAAGAAAACAGAAGTACACAAAAGAAAAAGGGAGAAGAAACATTGTCTTGCTGTCACTTCCTCTGCCAGAATAAAAAATGACTGAGGCCACCTGCACCAGATGCTGGCTGAGATCATTAGATGTGTGGCTAAAGGAGAGATGCTTAGCCAAAGAGGAGAGCTGTGTACCAAGCCCACCTGCCCAGGGATAAGGATCTCCCTGGGACTCTTAAGCTGAAAGGAGAGCACTGAGCCTCTCTTAAACAGATGAAGCTAAATAAAACCAAGGCTATTTATCAGTGTAGCAGCCACTCAACTTGTCACTCTTCACCCTGCCTCCTCTCCATTCAACCATTTATGCACGGCAGCGCTATCAGCCCACACAAAGCAAATCAGATGCATGAATCAGGACAAAGCAGTATGGCTGAAGTAGCAAAAAAATTACTTCTCCAGCTGGCTAAGAGGACAAATTAATATATAGAGTTGGGCCCCACTTGAGAGTTCCCATTTGACTTTCAATTCACTTTGAGTCATTTTCAAACTTCAAGGGCTGCTTGTTGAAGGGCAGTTCTGTTGTGGGGAACATTGATGACCACACGGTTACACAAATTACTTCTGCTTCATCTGACAGTCACAAAGTTTAAAAATATTCTTCTGAAAACGCCATTATTTGTTTGTACGCTCACGCTTGCCCTACGCCATGCCCTCCCTTCAAAATAGTAAGGTGAAGTCAACCACTCAAATCCTGGTCAGATTTGAAGAGCGATTCCTGCTGCTACTTGTCATCACAGGACACGACACAAAGACACAGAGTACTTACCCTTTCCCAGGGTTCAATCCATTTGTGTTACAGTAGTGGAATTCACACACCAAAAGGTAACGTGGTCCACGTTGCAGTGTGTAGAATTTGGCTCCGTTTCCAAAGTAGTTTTAAAAACAAGTTGTTATGCATGATATGTTAAAGTAAATGGATGATTACGTTGTGTCCAAGTAATTGCCTCCCTTCTTTCCTATTAGCACGGTACTAAAAAGGAGATTACATGTTAAAAACTGGCATTATGGGACATTTTGCAAAAGACAAAATTGTCTTATTATGATGCATCAGACAAACTCCTCAAGCAGCAGCATCAGAGGTTTGGTAATTTTGGTCCCTCACATGTATTGTTTAATCAGCGTTGTTATCATTACCGCTTCTCCTTCTCCACTCATCAACACAAAAAGTGCTGAAGCAGGTGAATTACACCAAGGAACTTCACGACACTCAGGTGCATCTGTCCATTAGGCGGGCCGGCTGAATCCCAAACTAATAACCTCCTCACTAAACTGAAACCATCAACTCAACTGGAACAACGCCTTTAAAATTTGATGTGCCACGCAACACTGGCCTTTCTTTACCGTTTGCGTTTGTTTTCCGAGGCGTCGTATAATGAGCTCTAATCCTGAAAATTGATACATCTAGTTGCCTTTGTACAGCTGTAATAACTCACAGCATCGCTGGTAGGCAAACCATTCAGTGCAACAGCCTTGTATAATGGGGATATAATGCAAGGTTGGATGACTGTATCGGCTGGGAGGAGACAGCTCTCTGAGCAACCCCTCAGGCCATCGCCTCAGGTCCATTTCACAGAAAATTCTCCAGTGTTTGATAATTTTCACTCAAATGGTTTGTTTTGATCACTGAGCTCTTATATATATATATATATTAAGCAGCCTGCTAGCTCTTTGATGACAGACATCAGCATTGACAATCACTAAAATTACGACTGAAAAGACAAATAGTAACTTATGTAATTGTGTCACTCCTACAGGAATAAACAACTTAGTGTTGACAGGCGAGATGAGGATAATATGGAGAGAAAATCTCAGCACTGTGAAGCCACATTGCCCGTGCAGAGTACCTCAGACCCAGGTTAGAGCAACATGGGAAATGGCTCCTTTATTTCATTTTATTTTATTCCTTTATTTCTGCACGCAGGTCTCTGAGGAGTGCTGGCATCGATTGCTGATTTAATGAAAGCGTCTGTTCCTCTCCCCCATTCCTCACTCCTCTTCCAGGTCACTCTGCTTAAAATGCCTCCGTTAATCAGATTTCTGTTAAAAGCCGTAAATAGAATCAGGGCTCCGGTGCCAAGACACAGTCTGCTTTGCTCTCATCTTTACGCTGTCTTTCCCTTTTCTTCTGTTTTCTTAACTGGTCGCATTAAAGGTAGTGCCCAAATATTTCGTACGATTTTTTTCTGTCTGCATCAGAGACATTAAACGCACAGTACACTGACCAAATATGACCCTAAATATTTGCAAGCAGAGGTCTTGCCTCTATACTGGAATACAAATATTGCAGGAGTTGCCTCAGTGGAACAGTTTAATGTTGTTTTAAGGTGCACATTCTATACTCAATACTATTTGTTCCTTGGAGTAGATATATGGAGGTAATCACTTCAAGTTTATAAGTTGTCTTTTTCAAAAAAAATAAAAAATAATCCACACAATTTTTGTTGGGCCTATATAAAGTCTGAGCTTTGCAGTGAAAACAAAAAACAAGTTAAGAAAGTGAAAAAGGATTAGCTATATTGTTCCAAAAAACTATCACAGTGGTTTTCTGAAGAATATTGTTGATTTTTTAAATATTTAAACAAGAACGGTAATCTGAAAGGGGATCAGAGTGCTGGTCAGCAGGGGATTTTAGGTGGTCGGCGCTGTGGCCTCTTTCACTAATCTGCCTTGCAGTTATTCAAAAGGTAAACCTCCTCTGAATGAGACTCCGCTCAGCGCACCTCCGAACACTGACAATGGTCATGCTCCTCTGGTCGCACGGCGGCGTTGTGGTTACCGCGAGTAGGTTGTGGGTTCGGATCTGACCCCGGCCTTTCTGTAAGGAGTTTCTCCTCGTACACTTTGAAAACCTTTACTTTACTTTAGAATGATTACAACTCTTCTTTTTTTTTTTTCCTCGCCAATGTTACAACTTCAACTGCAACCAATCATTGATATTCTCATTCAACACAGAATCAATAGGATTAAATGTATTAAGCAGTATTTGTCACAGAATAAAAGCCAAAATGTTACAATTACACCCACCCATCATGGTGAGTGGTCATTTACAGACAGAGCAAAGCAATAAAGCCTGGGCAACAGTTTTCATGTTTAAATTCTCTTTACTTTGTACAAAGTGGACAGTTCACTTTGAATCAATCACGAGTAGTCTGCCCATATAGAACCGCTTGAGTACTAACATTGGAAAAACTAACTGGTGAAACCTTTCTTAGGCGAAAAGTACAGAAAAGTCCTGCAGTTTGTTAATGGTGTATCATCAGTAATGGGGAAGGATTGTTTTGCTACAAGGCGACTATTGAAAAAAGCTGCAGGTGCAGAACTTTCAAACAAAACAAACAAAAATCAACTTCTTCATGCTGCAAGTCCTGTTTGTCAGATTACTGCTTTACAACTGTAAAGTTACATATTAAGTAAACAAACATATCGCAACTGATCCGTCTTATTTCCAGCCTCAGCCGCCAAACTGAATATATCTATAATCAGACCTAAATGTCTTTTTTTTCTTTAAAATGCCAGCAATTGAATTGGACAAACTTTAAATCATATTTATCCAATCGTAGAGGTGAATAAAGGAGACTGCAATGCTCAGTACATTAAAAAAATAAAATATTCAGTTTGTTCATGGAGTTTATTTTGATGAGCTGACTCAAAATCAAACTATTTTGAAAAAGGTCTTGAAAAGAAGTGTTGCTGAGATCGCTGGCACCATTCCTTGTGTCAGTGATAGCTGTTATTATCTACTGTAAGCATACTGTATTTACCAGATGGAAACAAGCAAAACACATTTAGTGAATTCTGCGATCACAATTTATCCGGTGTTTGATATCCTTAAACGATCCATGTCACTTAGATGACTTTTCAATTGAAAACAGATTGCTGTGTAAATCCAAACAGAAACGCAAAAACAATGATTTGAAAACGATGCCCGTTTACACGGAAATGGCAGAAATGCTGAAAACATTGCAGTTCGCATACCAGAGGCCTGTGCTACGACGCTGGAGTATCGCTTATCGCGATAACTCCAAGGATTAACCCTGAGTTTTCCGTACTACGACCCTTGCTCACTTCTTACCAGGATAAACCACTCCGGAAACTTGCGCTGAATGTCTAACCTGCTCCCGAGAAGGTTACGATCTCAATAAGGAATCCCGGCTCCGCCTCCTGACCAATCAGATCTCTTGGAAAACGACCTGCCCGTTCTTAGATAGTGATCGGTGTGCAGGTTCAGCGCTGAGCTGCAGCAGAGATTAGATGAAAAAGTGAATTACGGCGATCTTTTTGACATAATAAAATAAATCCTCGTCACTGAGGCTTTGAAAGATGTTTCCTGGTGTTTATCTCTGTTGTTCCAAGTCTGTTTAGCTCCACAATGATTAATCTGTAATAATGAGGTTAATGATCGCACCTGACAGAACTGCAGAAACATGAATTTATAGAACTCACATCTTGAATGAATTCATATTCCAACAGAGAACAGGGGAAACTCAGCCTGAAAACAACTGGATGTAGAATTTAAACTAAAAGAAGAGCAGCGAGGAAGTTCAGCCCGACACGTTTCTGCTGTAATAACAGAGATCAGCGTGCTGTACCGTCCGTTTATATTGTCCGATGAATTAATATTGTATAATCTCACCAAGTCACGCAGTAACAAGTTGGGAATGTTCTGGCTTTGGATGCGGCAACAGTATTGCTTTTCGCCTGGTGGATGTGTTTTAATTCAAAATATTCTCAGAGAATAATTGATCCTTCAGTAATCTGTAAACGCCGCCACAAGGTTTCTCCGTCTGCGATTGGTCATACGCCGCAAACTCCGGCCCTTTCATGTGAACACGGACACGTAGGTCTGGGTTGAACTGTCAAATTGATAACGTTCTTCGTAGTAACGGTTATCAGGAATTTGTCGGCTTATACTGCCATGGTGCACATCAGCAGGAGCAGCATTATAGAAAAGTTGCATTCCACGAAGGCTGAGCCAGACCATTTTTGAAAAGTTCCACTTTGGAAGCTGTTTTCACTTAAAAACGTTGTCGCGTAGCTGGGGCCTAAGTCATACAAGTTTTACTTTAACCGAAGGATAGAAGATTTCTGCCTCGTGCTTGTAGTTGCGGTGTCTGTTCGACGTCTTCAGCTTACCCAGAGGGCCATTTCCTGCCTGGTGTTCAACCTTACACCATGTCTGTTGCAGCAAGTATCCAATTTAAGCCTCTGGTGCTGGAGTACAGGGTAGCGGAGAAACGGATCTGTCGTATCAGCAAGCTATTGTAAAAGCCATACCCTGGTTCCAACCACTGCCTGCAGACACAGATCCAACAAGCCTGGGGTGGCTCATCTCACACAAGACTTTGTTGTCTGTTGTGGCTCAACACCAGTGGAATAAAATCCTAACTGAACAAAGCACCATTGCTCCCCACTTCACTCTTCTCATCGGCTCTGTAATTCTGTATTGTCTCATAATATTTGTTCTTTATTTAGGAGATTTCATTTTCAAATAATGAGATTCACCTCTTGTTTTAATTTTGTTTTTGTTTTTGCGTTTAAATACTAGTAAGTTCTTCCGAAATGGACTTTATAATAATGTACAAGTGTTCAGTTGGAGGCAAGGTTACTAAGCTTGCACCAGATTTGTAAACAGGAAGGTTTTCGACTGGAATATCTCATAACATCATTACAAGTCCTCGACTAAAAAGACAGTAAAAGGAGTTGACCACTTTGCACTTTGCTGAAGTAGAATGTGTCCATGCATGCGAGCAGAATGAAGCATGAATGATTTGTGCATATTTTCATCACATTATATTTTTATTAAGGCTAATTTATGTTGGAGTCGAAGGGTATACCCATAGTATTTGTTGAGATAATCCACTCTTGCATCCGGATCTTAGCACGTTTTGCACGTTGAATTAATTTGTACTGTGCATGTTCCATTTTTGAGTTGATTTAATTATGTAATTTGCCCCTAAAATACTCCTTGGGTTTAGAAAGCCTGATTAGTTATTGTATAAGTTAAAGGATCCTTTAAGAGACTTTACTTTTCTTTGCAGCCGATATGCAGCACTTATATTGCCATGAGCGCTAATCATCACATTGTTCCTGATGAATAGCCAGCCAAAATGATTATGCACTCTACAAAAACTCTTAATTAGCAAAATCTCTTCCTCAATCAAGTATCTAAATTACATTTGTACAGTTCAGTGATTACTGACCAAAAGGAGGATTCTTGAGCTGTAAAGAATACGCTGGCCCATAAATGGTCCCACTGAATGGGTGACCACTCACTGAATGAATCATGTCCTAATAATTAAATTGTATGGCATACCGAGATTGTTAACTTTAGTGGACGCACACTGAGCGGTTCTGACTCCTCAAAAGGCTTTTAAAGAAATTAAGTGATGGGGTTGGACAATAATTTCTCTTTTCTGGGCCATTGATTGTTCTCTTTTTTTTTTTTTTTTTTTCAGCTCCTGCAGACACATTTTGCTCTTCTACTTAAGATTTATAATTAGAGACCTCTGCCTTATGTCTATAACCTCAGACAAGTCAGGCAGCAAGGAGATGCATGGTTTGGAGGTTTCAGTGTTGCTACTTTTGAAATGTGGCAAGGAAAATATTTACCTTAATCTTTAATGCCTTCAGATTTATTACATAATTTCAAAACACGTTTTTCACTCAACTGCTGTAAATGTTTGAGTAGTGTATAATGCAAGTATATCACAGCAGTCATTTCTGTATATGTTGATTTGTTGAAACAAAGAGTCTCAAAAATAAACGAGGCAAGAAGAGACCGCATCAGCAAAAAAAAAAAAAAGAAAGAAAAGTGCAGCCTTGTTATGATTATGTCCTGTTCGTTCACATTAATGCAATGTGAAGTTACAGGAAAGACTCTTTTAGTAAAAGGGTCCATCAGTTACAAGTATTTTGCATGTGACTTTACCAAGATAACTGTGTTTCATGTAAATCACAAGTTAAATGCATGTAGGTACCATCCATCAAATTCTGCTGACATTCACCCCTAATTTGAATGAGCTCTCTCGTCCTCTTTCCTCCTTGAACATCACTTGCATTTTGCTAATGGCAGTGTTTAACCTTTAATGGCTGGCCCAGAACACGTTATACTACTGCCGCTGTAATACAAAGGCCTTAATACCCTTTTCATACACAAAAAGAACATTTACTTAATATGGGGAGAATATTGAAACGAGAAAGTCTTCCCACATTTTTCTTTCTTTTCATTATCAGCGACTGTATTCAAATGCAATTTAGCTCAAATCTATTTAGTTTTTTAAGTCCTACAAAAATTTTTTTTAAATTGCCATATTAGCCCAATGATCAATGTCAAGTAGTGCCCCCTATCCCCCCCTCACTTCACAACGCAAGAGAATACTTTTATCTCATCAATAGGTAGGACTGTAGGCTTGAGATATTTCTCAGCTTCAAAACCTAACGCCTGATGAGTGATAGATCTCCTGTGCAATCCATAATCTAAAGCTACTCATAAAGACTTATTAGGGCCAAATCAGAGCCTTTATCTCCTAAATTCTTTACATATCATCAAAAAATAGCTTCCTTGGAGTCAAGTAACCACATGATAGACGAGCAGTTCCAAGTGCAAGGCCAAGGTATTGTGTGCGCCATGAAGCTTATTTTATAGGGTCCATGATAGATGTTGTTTAGAGCGATTTAAGCAGCCCTTATGCTGGTGTCAGCATCTGACCCCTCCGCAGTGATAAAGCTATCAGAACGAGAGAGAAGAAACAGAAGTGAAATACGGAGGGAGGGACACGTGTGCCAGATAAACTTCTGCATACTGGGCACACACCCAGCCCTGGGAGGGGAATGCCTTCAGTCTTATCTGCATAAAACCTGAGCGCGCAGGAGTGGTTTCAGTGATATTGCCTGTCAAGTCTACTAAGTGTTCGACTTCCAACCAACCGTTTTTGGAGTAAAGAGCATTTTCCAGAGAGAGGGAAGAGAGGAAATATCTCCTCCCAGTGACACCCCAAAATTAACACATCAGTTCTTTTAAGTGATATAGTTTAGTAAATGTAACTGGTGGCATCTACATGGGGGTCACCCAGTAACGTGTACAGGTAAAAGACAAAGCAGCATAACAGACAGTCTTTGCTTGTCGACGACAGTAAACGTAAACCGTCTTTAAAAAGAGAGGAGTAAACCACAGATTTTCATAATCCATTGGAACTTCTTTTTTTTTTATATTACAATAAATGTTAGTATTTACAAATAAGACATAGAGATCCACAATTAGCAAGCCATCAGGAAATACGTTGACACAAATTTAATGCGATAATAATGTCAGAATTGTTGCAGATTATTACATCATGGGGCTCGAGTCAGCCCAGTCAGCAAGTCAAAAGCAGTTTGCAACTTGTGTAAATCGGAATGTAAATATCACAGAAATAATTCAAGTTTGAATGACCACCTGCAAGCGAGGCGTTCAGCAGCAGCCCACAGTGTCGCTAATGGACTGAGACAGACCATTATTTGTTTGCTCTTGAGCACACTTCTCTAATAAAAGGTTTCTCACTTTTGCTGTTATTGGATTTTTTTTCTTTTCTTAAGATCCTAATTCAGGTGGTAACCATCTTTGGATTACTTTACTAAAACAAGTACTTTACTTTGGGGCCTATTAAATATAAAACTGGAAAATTGTAGAAAATAATTCCCAAGACTCACACAATTTCCATCTTAACGCCAGCACTCCTCATCCATCCTCAAACAACAATTCACATTGTCAAAATTAGAACATCCGCCAGTCAAAACAAGGGAAAAAAATACTTTAATTCAATTAAATTAATTCACCCTTCAATTTAGCAAAAAAATAAATAAAATGCAAGCGCGAGGACAAATAAATAAACTGTGAAGTTAAGTGATATTCAAGGTCTAAATGTATGTCAGAGTATTATTTATATGGAATATCATGCATTTACAGTAAAATGTTTCAAAATAGAGAGGAGCTTACTTCAGATTTCCATATTTTCAGTTTGAAAAAAACAGCTAAATGTTTGTTACATGCTTCGTAGAGTTTGTGGGAATATGTCAAGGCTCGGACTGTATCAAGGATGAAGCCCACGGTGTTACATGCAGCAGTGGCTGGGAAGGGCCACCGAGTAAAATAACTAAGTATAACAAATATATCAGATGTTAAATTCAAATGTACCTTTAGTGCAGCATGAGTTATCAGTCATTCGACATCTTTTTTACGTGACATTTCCATCAACAATTCGGCCACAGGCCCAAAAAGAAAGGGAAACTGAAATGTTGTACGATTGCCTAAGGTTTTTAAAAGTGTGAAGACAGAAGAAGAAAAGAAGAATTCAGAGTTATACTGCAGTTTGGGAAAAAGTGCTGGCACAAAGAAGTCTTCATCACGGAGGTTACTCTTTCAGGACGGTAGCACAAACCTAAAGGGACATTAACCCCACCTCCACTCTCTCTTCCAGCCCTGATAATACACACACTCCCCCAAATGAGTAGTTGGCTTTGTCATGTCAAATTGAGACCTATTGGTTGTAATCAGGAGACGCGACAGGCCTGTCCCCCGTAAGAGCGGGTCACCTCTGCTCCCCTGCCCCCTTACTGTTGTGGTCTGTCCAGCCTTCATGAGCCCCATGTTTTATTTCCCATTTCTGTCTGCTCACATTGGCCTCGTCATGTTTCACCCTGCTGACTGATTACTGGATATACCGCTGAGGGAGTCTCCTCTTAGAGCTCATTGTCTCCTCTGGCTTTATGACATTATTACATGTCTTTATCGCCGTCATCAATACGCCAAGCTTCATGTGGGGACGTTTCCAATCCCCGGTCAGAAACGGGTACAAGCCCACGCATGATGCAAAAATCTGAAATGAAAGGGCTTCTAAGTTCATATATTGTGAATACAGCTTTTACAAAAAATTTATATATCTATTTAAAAAAAAAAAAAAAGTCTGTTTAGGTCTGAGATCTTTGTTCCCTCATCAGGCTCCACAAACGTTATCATTTGTTTCAAAATTTGTAAAGACATTATCAGTCCTCTCAATAATTTTAAACCCCAGTATGGGGCAATTCCAACAGGGCCAGTTTAGCTTTTCAACTATCGGGGTGGTGCACTTACGTCAAAAACACAAACTAACCCATCCTCACAACTCATGAACTGCCTTAATAATTTGCAGCCCGATATACTTTTCATTCTCATTTAGTTTTCACATCAACAGCATCCTCTAAATTAAAGCTGTAAAATACACTTATTTCCAGAGATGATACAAATTCCAAAGCAAAGGATGGAGATGAAAGAGTAAAATGAAAAGGGAAAAGAGGATCAGAAATAAACGTGTTACTCAGGTTTGTCTTGTATGTATATGCATGTGTGTGTGTTTTGTGCATGTTTTGAAAAAACATCAATATAAATATCAAACCTATGTTTTACTTTTAGCTTAAATATACAGACACAAAGGTGCACAGTATATAGGATTAATAAATATGATGATTGACTAATGTTAAGTTAGAATCACTCCAAACAAAACATAAACTCATAAAGTTAAATAAAGTGCCGTAACATGAAAACAGTCATAAAACATAAGGCAGGAAATACATTTTCTTTCCCTGCAACGCAGCTCATAATCCCAAAGAACGGGGTTTGTTCATCTGGAGTTTTGTTCTATTTATGGCTTTAGGTCTTCGTAGAGCACCAACTGAAACAAATGAACAATGAGAGATTCAACTGAGTTCAAATAAATGTTTACATGTAATAAAATGCGAGTGGGGAAACAGACATTTTTGAGCTTGAAAACAGTTTATATTGGAACACAATCCTTGCTGGAGCGCTCTTAAAAATGATGCCACATCGCCTGCAAACGCAGCACCTATCTCCATACAGTACCTATCTCCATACAGTATCAGCTAGTATGTATCTTCTGTGTCATTTACTGAACATTGTTGGTTTGGAGGAAATGTATAAAAGACCAACAATGGGACGACTGTTTTTCTGTTTTTTCCCCCAGTGTGTTTTCAATGTCACCTGCCCCAGTCTTCACCAAACTGTGGAAAGCTATATAGCACTAAAATTAGGATTATTGTAGACTGACAGAAAAATATGCGTAGCCGCGACTGCGGGATGTTACATTCCTGCAAAGGAGAGGGAGGATTAGCATAAAGCCACTGAAAAATGTTCACTCCACCTCCCCACTCCCCAGTCAAAACACCTCCCATATTTTTGTTTTTATTCCCCCAACAAATCCCACCCAAGTTTCACTTACACTCCGCCAATACGTATTCCACTAAACTGCAAATGCACTTCATCATTAAGACATTAGCTTATTTTTTAAAAGGCACCTCAATTGCACAATTTATCCATACAACAACTAAATCATGCTTACTCCTGTGCATGCGTGTTTAGAGCGATGTCTTCGGGTGGCCTGCGTGTTCGTTGGGGAACAAAAGGGCAAAAAACAAAACGGTGAATTAAATGGAGAATTTTCAAATGAGAAACGTGTAATCTCTGTCACGCCACGGGTTGATTCCGTGTCAGAAGAGCATTGCACTTGTGGCAATTACTATCGACATCACACTAATTGTAGTTGAATAATTAATCCTTACTCTTGTGGAGTGCAGGGACCTGAATAGGTGAGATAAATGTGGCAGATGTGCATTGGAATTGTGATTAATTATAAAGGGGATCATTTTGTTTCATGGACAATTATAGTATCACTTCCTCCAGTTTAGGTCACGTTTAAGGAAATGCACTGGCCGATAATTAGGCTTTCAAGACCACAGCGTATCGATGAGTAACAATTAACCAATGAATTTAAAAATCCAACCACAGTAATTATGAGGCTGAATAACACACTCACTGTGAAGCCAAATATATAAAAACCCAATTACTAGACATGGCAAAGCCAGTTCATCTCATGAAAGCAATATACATACTTATTTATACACACATAGATATCTGTATCTGTCAGATATTCCTGTCTGTGAGCGCAATGAAACCCGAGTGAGCGGGAGCCATGAAGTGAGCAGCACTTGTCTGCCCTCTGTTGGGCTCCGCGTTGAAGTGTGCCCACATCTTCCACATCAGTGCATTTTACTTACAGTAATTACGCCCAATTTTGTGGTTGTGAACAATACTGCCACTAAATATGTATTCCCTAAAGTAGCGTCAATCTGGAGGTGTAACATTTGAGGATAAGATCTGTGTAGTCCTTTGTACTTTCTCCAACACGATCATAATGAAAACACCGCATCTGGATGCTTTCATGATACCATTTTGATAAAAATGCTAAACATGAACACAATGTAATGTTTTGTCTTTCCATGACCCTTTTCAGATGTTATAGGCTGCAATATTCCTCAAGGAATTTTGTTTGTTTGGTGATGAAGTTTTTGATTGATACTTATTTCCATGCATCTTTAAGTGATTTTTTTTTTATTTCAAGATGAGACAAAAAAGGCCTTTTGGATTTTCAGAATGACGGGTTAAGGAAGCAAACTTGTGAACGGAAAAAAAAAAAGGTCATTAGTTCAAATCCTTTGACCAGCAAGAGGAAAAACTAAAGCCACTGCTTCCTCACCCTCATCACAGGAAGACCCCTAAACCCCTCCACTGCTTAATAGGAATTTCACTTTTGGTAGTCCACAACTGCGAGTCTGTGTAGTTAGAGTTAACCATGACTAGAATGCAGAAGAATACTCTCCTAAAGGGGATCAATAAAGTAACTTATGCGGGTGAAATGGCTTCAAAAAATATGAAACATTATTTTAAATATTCATTTATTTGTATGGGTGAGTTATTCTCTTCACAAAACAGCCTGATGCAACGTAAAAGGATAAAAAAAAAAGATCATTAAAAACATCTGATAACTACCAGGACACAGAAAAACTAAATGCACGAATCAAAGGTTGGTGATTCTGTGCCAGCTCAGACCTCACATGGTACAAACTGAGGTTTCATCATGCCACTTATCAATTCTTTCATGAGTCATCAGTGTTCCCTGATGAGCTACCATAGTACATACAACACTCAAAGTCTGTATGCAAGTTACAAAGCACAAATCTTTTTCTTTCTTCACAATAAAACAAAACAAAAAAGGTTTAAGAGTTTAAGAATGACCATGGCCACTCTTCAACGCTGATCGCCCACCGAGTGTAGAGTAAGACAATGTTGCCATCTAGTGAGCAACAGGAAAACTTCCCCCGCCACATTATCAGGGCGCAACTATCACTCCGTGTGTTTTTCAATTTAATATAGCATTCCGTTCCTATATCTAGTTATTGGTTTAATTATAAATGAAGTATGCTTTCATTGCATAAATGGGCAAAGTGTGCAGAACTTTTCTATTGTCTAACCCTCAAATCATTTGATTCAACCCATTTCTTTAATGTTATTAAAAACATTCGAAGGCCTATCTATCTAGTATGTAAGACTTTCTTTAGTATTTGTTTTTCTGGGCTTTATCGACTGTTTGCCTGACTGCTTCTTTGTTTCGATTTCTTTGCCCATTGTCCTCAACGTGACATTTTCAGGGACACTTCACAGTAACGAGAATGCTGCAAACACACACTTCAAGACACAAAGAAAAAATTATAATAAAAAAAAAAACTGCGCTGCCACAAGGGTGCGAAACAATCTTACGTATTGGGTTTTGTCACACAGCAACCCTCTCCACATATTTACCATATTATTTACCATATACCAAATATTTTATTTTTGAACTAGATGTAATAGCATGAACAAAAATCCCCCAAATCTCTGAATTAAGCTACCAGGCAATTTTTGTGAAGCAGAAATGTTCATCCTGAAGGATGAGACAGCAAGAGCAGGGGGTCCCTCAAATCAATAAAAATTAAAAAAGGGATATTCCCAGCCTATGAAATCGAGTGATATTTTAAGATAGTGTATTTTCTATTCTTATAACTTCTTGAGTTCATTTTTTAAAGAGAAAAAACAAACAAATGCTACGAAGTACACTACTCAAACAGTTAAGCATATTTGGTTTTCAGGTGAAATTTCAGCATGAACTTATTGTGACCTTCTCTATACTTTTGAATGCGCATGTCCAAATGTTTCAGTACCTTTTGCACAACTTGCTGTTCTCTAACAAGGATTCACAACAGGTGTTTGATCCAAGCATTGGCCAATTCATTTCCTGGTTTAATTAGAAATGCTATTTAAAGAGTCCTCCTCCTCATGCTGTCCACATTTTGACATCATAAGACCAAGACGACGCTTAATAATAGATCAGCAGCGCCTCGCCATTGAAGGCTTCAGACAGGATGTTCCCAGACAAAAGTGGCCGTTTGAGCTTCGAGTGCCAGAGTGTCATCAGCAGGTGGTAACAGAAATACTGAGAGGCTGGAGGAGTCACAGAAAGGCATAGAAGTGGGCCTCGGTGCTGTCCTCTCACGAAAGCCGATTCCCGTTGAACAGATACGACATCCACCAATAATGTTGGAGATGTCAAGGAGAGTGATACGCATCCGCTGCTGTTGTCACCAGACGAGCCTTTTTGGTGGGGCAGGTGTGTCGAGTGCATCATAGAACTGCCCTCCGCTTTGTGATTGGTAGTGACAAGCCCAGAATATCTGAATAACATTATGAATCCAGTCACTTTGCTTTCTCCAGACCTGAATCCCATAGAAAACCTCTGGGATCCACTGAGTGGTCTGTAGAGGCTTGTAACTGTATGCAAGAACCTCATTGGCCCGGGGGCCGCCCTTCAAGAGGAGTATGATGCCATGGTGCCTCGGCAGACAATAAGTCCACTTGAGAACAGCAGAGACGTTGTTGTCAAGCTGTGATTGACACCACAGAAAACTGTTTAAAGCCATCTCTCAAGCAGATATCGCTCAGGCTTTCGTTGAGTGTTGTCGAAAATACAAACCAGTCAACACCGCCACCGGTACAACAACACTATTGACCACTGACTGATAAAAAATGAGCAATGTATATAAGTGATCAACAAAGACTTACAACCCAACACAGGAGGTCTGAAACTAAATCCTGATGATACAAATGCCACATATCTCGGTGATTTAACATTATACTGACTACATTAAAGAGTGCATTAGACACTTTTTGACAGGTTGAGCAGATTATAGTCGCAAAACACAAAAGGGCCAGGCAAATCCCAGCGTCGCTTGGAATAGCATTTCTCATTGCTCCCCACATTTTCAACTATAGTTGACCCTTTCCATTACTGTGAGGTCAGAGAACTAAGAAGATATATAGAGTTGTACTCTGATGACTTTTTTCAGGTGTTTAAAACAAAAAAGGGGAAATTAAAATTTGACAACTTGTCATGTTTTTTGCATTTTCACGGTGCACACTGAAATATTTTGTAACTCTTGATGTTGAATGCATAGTATATATTGATTCAGGTGTTTTTGTAGTAGCTGATAAAGGCTAAGAGTTCTTTTCCTTTGGGGGAAAACAGAAATTGTCCAAAGCCATCTATTAAAGGTCACCCCTCAGAAGGTTTGGACAGAGGATTTATGCCTTTCTACAACACTAAGATCCACAACTGAACATCCAGTGGAAACATGATGCTGCAGTCAAAGCCAGCTGCCTTTAGCTAGTGACATTAAATATTACAATATAGAATTCATTGAAGGATGAATTTGTGGAAAAAAAAAAAAATGCACTGAAGGCAGTACAAGTGCAGACTGAGAATAATCGCTGTGCTTGGGGATGTCAGATTGCCCTTATGTCAGAAGAAATTGCAAGTGGTTCTTGACAGGTAGGGAGAGTATACAATATGACCATGCTCTGAATTATTTTCATTAAAATGATTGTCTAAATTCATGTAATATGAGATGCTATCATTTTACTGGTCCCACCCAATGGAGATCGGCTGAATGTGACGGTCCTAACTAAACTCAGTTTCATACCCCTGCTCTAGAGGTTGTATCGCTTGAATTGTTTTTCGAGGAACAAATGTTTAAGTGTGGACAGAGAGCTCCACTTGTGAGAAAAACTGCAAATGTTGACAGCTATGTGAGGATTTGGTCTGCGTGTGGAGAGGATGTTTGTATAGTCTGTAGGCAATGTGTTGATGAAAGCTGGGTTTTCTTTGCCCTGTGTGTTAGCAACAGAGCCGGGTGAGATTTGGCTGTGCAATAAGGAATGTACACTACATAATGTATTATTAATAAATACCAGTATCTCTTTTAAGTTTCTGCTGACCTGCAGTTTTAAAAGCAATCCAGACATAAAATACTGCCCTTGTCTCGTCTGAGGTCTTTACAGGTTTATAATTAATTCAAGGCTGCTAACCAATTCAAGCATTTATTGCTCTTCCACGAGGAAAATCCTCAGTTTCTCATTCAGATTTAGTCATTACACTTAAGTTGAACAAATGTCTCTACTTTATCACAAAATGGGTGAGCTTGCATCAGTTATTGCACAGCTTAAGATACACACTGGTGGTAAACCATGTCTATTAGTGTATATGATAGTCATTTTTATTCATAATAGACATCTGAACTAAAAGCACTAATACTAAATACTCTAAATTGGTGCTTCTCAATCCTGCTCCTAGAGGACCACCAGTACTGCTTGTGTTAGATGTGTTCTTGCACCAAAACACCTGATTTTGAAAGAATATTCATCATAAAAATCAGTTGAGGCCTGATAATGAGTCATTCATTTGAATGAGGTGTGTTGGACCAGCCTGAAATATGAAGAGCAGTGGTATTTCAGGAGTTGTAAGTCCCTCCTGGACAACCCTGACAAATTTTACAACTTATATGAAAAGATGTACAAGATAAAGACAAGTCATTGAGAGAGCACTTCAAATAACCTGGCTTTTTGAAAAGTTATTTAATGGACAGGAGCTCAGGAGGCACTTTGTTAAGCTGGAAAACTTTACTTCTTCATGCTTGGATATTGCTTGTGGTGTCCCTCAGGGATCAGGACTGGGTCCCAAACTCATCATCCTCTACCTAAATGGCATCTGTAAAGTTTCTAACATTTTAAAATTGGTTTTATTTGCAGTTGTTTTTTTTATATTCAGTTTGGAAGTTGCAGGAACTACTGAAGACAAGAACTGCAGAAACGAGTAAGTTAAAGAAATTGCACTGTACAGGAATAACTTGTAAAAGGAATGCTAAATAAATTAACATAGATAGATGAGACTGACATTGGAAGAACTCATAAAATCTAATTTATTTGAGGGCACTTAGTGCACTCACCTCACAGTGAGAAGGTCCAGGTTCAAATACCGCCCAGGTCGTTTCTGTGTGGAGTTTGCATGTTCTCCCCATGTGTGCATGGGTTTCCTGCGGCTATAGGCTGGTTTCCGCCGACAGTCCAAAACATGCATGTGAGGTTAATAAATGACCCTAAATTGCCCCTAGGTGTGAATGTGAGTGTGTGTGGTTGTCAGTCTCTGTGTGTTGCCCTTTGCTGGACAGCCCATGGTGTACCCTGTCTATTTGTCCATAGTGAGATTGGATTGGCGCCGGCACCCTGTAACCCTGGACAGCCGTATTGAAGATGGATGCATGGATGGATGGATGGATGGAAAATGAAACTACAAATTGCACGTAAAACAGGTTCAAAACAAACTGCCACGAAGCATTTATCAGTTTAATACTTCCTAGACCACAATTCACTCCATAGTCTCTACTGTTCATATTTGAATTACTGTGCATTACCTACAAATGTACACTACATTCACTGTCTATACTGCAGAAAAGAGCCATAAGTGCCATTCACAACACAGGTTACAGATGTCACACTCATCCACTATTTTTCAAAACAAAAGCATTACAATTCACCAATCTGATTCATTTTCAAACAGCACAAATTATGTACAAAGCAGGAAAAAGGGTGGAATATGGGTGGATTTTTAAATTGTACATTCTGCTTATTTACTTGTGGGTTACTTTCTTTGTTTTGTGGTTATTTAAGGTCACGAGTACATGGTTTCTTGAAACAAACCCAAACAGATTGTTTTGTTTTCATTGTGTTCGAAATAAAATTAAACAAACAAACAAATCGGACATACAATCTTCTGGCAACTTCAAAATCAAAGTAATACAAATTGTGACAGTGATGGCAGCATATAATCAACTCAATTGGTACAATAAATGCAAATATCAGTCTTCTGCAAGTCAGACAAGATCAGTAACAGGTGGAACCACAAAATGACCAAGCCGTCGTTTTATCAACAAATCAGGTTATTAAGCAAAATGAAGAGTCTACTTAGTGCACATGACGCCACCTTTAAACATGACAAAAGTCACTGTCCTTACCTTGTATTTGCTGCTTTAACCAGGTCTGTTGGAAAAGAAAATCCTGCGCTAGTTGCTCCTCCGTGGTCATATTTGAGTCATGATAGTAAAATATGTCGCTTGTCAACACACCTCTTCTTACTTTTCTATCAATTGGGACGACAGGGGCCGTCAACGTGCCAGTTTGCTGTAAAAGGCGACAGCACACGTGTGGGACCTGTTGTTTTCCAGGTACCTGGTCCAGTAGTGAGATTGACTTCCTGCAGCCATGGCGCGCGCGTGCCCAACGAGAAAATGGATCGTTCCCCAGAGTGTTCCGAAAAGCAGGTTTGACCATTTGTTTCAGTGAGTCACTTCAATAAAGTTGATGACATGTAATTTAAAAAAACTGAATTAATTAAAAGAAGGGAAAATGGACAGATATTTTTAAAAAAAAAAAAAGTCTTGGACTTATCGTGTACAGAGCCCGTAGCAGCAGCCGTGGTACTCTACACCCCCTAGCGTTTATAGCGAGACATCTCAGTCTGCAAGTGAAAAGGCAATTTTGACAAAAACATCCAGCTTTTAAAAAAAAAAGTATACATCCAAATTTCAAAACATGTTCCAGATATAAAGATTGTATGTATGTAAGATTGTATGCATTTTAGTAACAATGATATATTTGCCAGCATTTCAGATATACTAGTTTTGCTTTTGGAGTGCTTTGGGAAGCAAGCTTGACATTTGTTCTTATAATTCACTTCTCCTGTGTTAATTTCATATCTTTACAAAAAATTGTGCAAACTACTCACATGGACTTTTCATTTTCGCTTCTTGTTCATTTTATTAACTATCAACATTTTTACAAGACATGCAAACAATTGAGTTTAGATTATCCATACCTTCAATTGTGTCAGTTGATGATGAAAATATGTGTAATATAAGAAGAAAGACAGTTTAATAAATCTTGAAGTTCACAAATAGATTGTGCTCTGCAGGATTTGCCATTTACACCCAGTGCAGCCGGCAATGAGTACATATGAGGAAATACAACAAACATGGAGCACTGACCCAATTGTTTCTTTCTTTTTTTTTTTACCCTAAAACAGTTGCCTTAAATCCTTGGTCATTTATATTGCTTGAGACAGGGAAGGTGAATCATGGCAAGTTTATTTATATAGCACTGTTCAAACACAAGGCAATTCAGTGTTACAAAGTATACAATAATGCAATAAAAATCTAAAGAACCAAAAACAAAGCTGATAAGATGGCGAGTAAGAAATTAAGAAAAGAAAAATAGATACAGGACCTTCTTTTTAAAGTGAATAAAATAAGTAAAATGTATTATTTATTGAAAAGTCTGAGACAACAGTAATATTTCAAGGCCATATCTGAAAGAAATAAGTATCTTGGCAGTCCTCGGATGTTCAGGAAGTTTGATTCACAGCTATGTGATATTGTTTGCTTCTCACTCTGGGAACACTTCCTAAAAACCTGAGGGCTCTGGATTATTTTCATTGTGCAAGTAAATCTAACATGGATTTAAGCTTAAGACCATTCAATGCTTTATGGACAAGAAGCGGTCCTTTGACTTATAAGTAGCCAGCACAGTGGTTTAAGCACAGGTTACTCCACCCTCTTTGTGGGCTGCATCATTCTGGCTGAGCAACAGATTTCTTGCTGAGAAGTGACAAGTGAACACACCTTGACAATAACTCAGCCAACTGAAATAAGTCCATGAACAACTTTCTGTAGATCTTGTTTAGTCAGACATTGCATCGCTTGGTGTTTGGACCACAATAATAATAATAATAATAATAATAATAATAATTATTATTATTATTACTATTATTATTTACTCATATTTGCTGAGCTGAGTCAACTTCTTTCCATGGTAGTGTGGGCACATGTTTGATTGACACTGTAACCTTCCTACTTAAACTAGAACAAAGAACAACCATGGTGTTGTCACTGAGATTGTTTCTGACATCTCACTTGTGAACAGTTTACAGAACCGAAAAATGCTTTTTTGTTTGTTTGTTTTCCATTGCAGAGCTACTTTCAGTCATGGCTGAGGGGTTGAGGCATCATACACATTTACTCATTCTGTTTTGTACAAAACATCATTGAGCATGACTGAAACTTAAAGAGCATATGTCACAAATTTTAAACACAAAACATTCTTACTGATTAAAGATATACTCAGATCCCACTGATGTTTTTGGCCATCACTTTTCCTATCTGGAGGAATCCTTCATGCTATGTTAAAAATGCTGCAAACCCTGTTTACTTTACGATGCTGACAGTGTCCAATTAGAAACCATGCAAAAACTACTGATTTAAAATATACCTGTGTGTTGTCAAGAAGGCCCCTATAACTTCGTGGTCATTTCACATTGTTAGACCCACAATATTTCAGCCATAGTCCTGATGTCTCAAAACTTTTCCTCTCAAGCTTTAAATTCATAACCGGTGTCCCTCCTGTTTTACATGTATCTCTCTCCGAAATGGTGTCACATTTAGGATCATTCATTTGTGAGATGAGCAGCAGAGTATGTCCATTTCTGTCTATGCTGAACAACTATTCTTTCTGTTGCTATTGACTTGTTTTGAGAGATGGTACTCCAGGGGTTGAATTAATGTCCTGATTGGAACCTGATGATGTTCAAAGATGAGCTCAGACTGTCTACAGACCTGGTATGGTCCTTTTTGAGGTTAGTGTGATAGTGTGGGGACGCGTCTCCCTAACTGGAGAAACAACAATAGCAAAGCTTCGGATGAAATTCTGAAACCCCCTTTCAATGACATGCCTCCACAACCAGGGACCGAACTCTGACCTCCATGAGGACAAGACTTGGTCCCCACAGTTCATCAGAGACTACCTTCAGAATTTGGAAGTCGAGAAGATGGAATGGTCTTCCATCAGTCCTGACCTCAACTCATGTAACGCTTGTGGAACGAGCTGTTTGTGCCAGACTGAGCAACACAGCCACGTTAGCCGAGTTGTGACAAACACGTGTTAAAGAAAGTGATGCCATCCCACAGCAGTGTGTGACCCGGCCTGTGACCGCCATGAGGAGAAAGTGCAAGGAAGTGCAGTTCTCCCAGTCATCACTGTGGTTCCTGTTTGTAAAAGGAACGAATTGTTAAATTGCCATTATGTCTTATTACTTCATACTTCAGTCACCGAACAACAAACGATAGTCAGCAAAGACGAATTGCTTGGAATCGGTAGAGAAATTTTGACTATTTTTTCATAGGTACAGCCTTACATGCTCCCCTCTGCTTGCATGAACGCATGTTCCTTACAAATGTGATATATAAAATGGAAATAACCAGACGTTTCAATAACAGGAAAAGAAAATGTCCCATTGGCTGTCGGACAATAATTTGCAGCGGTAATACTGCAGGACATGATTTCCAGAATTATTTGGAATAATCCACCAACATGGTTGTGATTGACTGCAGCTCAAAGGCAACTTAATGGTGCAAGATTTGCAAAATGTTGTCCTTTCTCTTTAACACTATTACCGTCCAAATTTACCACATGCTCACATGTTCACATCCTGAGTAACCAGGGTTACAGTTGTGAATTTGAGACCAAGTGTGGCAGGCGCACAATGGAAACTGTAGAGAGATTCATAACTGATTTGGTTCAGTGGGAATAAATTGGCTTGTCGAATGCAAACAGTTATGATGACAATAGAGGTTTGGGCAAACACTTTCAATCCATCAATCTTGTATATTGCTATATCTAACTTTGTCAGGTGCTGGGGCACTGGGGCACTGGGGCACTGGGGCACTGGGGCACTGGAGCTGCTCCCACCTCACTCCAGGCAAAGGTGGAGTCTGCCCTGGACCCTTGGCCAGTCCATCACAGACCAACCACAGAGAGACAGGCTGTCACACATATTCACATTAACACACACACAAACAATTTGGAGTCACCAATTAGCCTAAAACGCATGTTTTGGAGAAGAGCCAGAAGTCCACAGAAAGCATCCAAATTCTGCCCAGAAAGTCCAAGCCCAAATTGGACTAAACCTGACGTTGTCCTCGCCATGTGATGAGACTACCGGGCTCTACGTCATTACACAGCCACTTGTGAAATCTTTAAGGAAATTAATTGATGCAGAGTGAAGTGCTGCAGTGATTGCATGTAATATGCTGTACAACCTGTGAAACTGTGGAGAGCCAAGTGGTGGTGGTCCAACAGGAGAGATTTTTAAAGGATTTCCAATCATTAATAAATGACTGGGATTTTCACTGGCGAGCAGAACACACAAAAAGCTGATCATCCCCCTAAAAAATTCACCAAAATTAAGAATGAAATAACCTATTGTATCCATCAGAGAGTTTTTGCTGCAATGTTTGTTTGTTTGGCTGTTGGTTAGAAGGACACTTCTAAAATACGTCAATAGATTCCAATCCAATTTATTGAAAAGTTAGGCCCCGGGCCAAGGAACAAGTAATTAGTTTTTGGTGCAGCGAGTGCCCCTCACTTTGGCAATTCAGAAAGCACATTACATTTTTACTCACAACTGCTTAACCATGGGTTTTCTTTTTTTTTTTTTAGTCCATAGCTGGATGAGTAAAAACAAGATAATTGTTTAAGTGCCAGAGCCCTTTAGCCGCCATATTAATTATGGTTATTGCTCAGTGGAAGCAAGGGAGGAAGTCAGGTGTTGGAATACGGAGGCACAAAGTTGGTAGAAGGAGGAGGTTTTGAATCAATGGGTGTGCTGGAGAAATGTCCCAGAATAGCTGTTAGTCCTTGTCCGTCAATTCTGGGTTGTTATAGCCAAGACATGTTTTTAACTCCAATGTCTAGTGTCTCGGTCACATTTTTAGCTCAACAAAATATTGATTTCTGATGGTAGTTTCAAATTAGAAAATATCTTATTCTGGATCATTATAGTTTGGATAAACAATATATTATTTGTTTTTAATTAACATCAAAAGTGCCATTTTTTTTCTGTTTTCCCTTGACGAGTCGAAATCAAAATTATTCATTTTGTTGTATTTCATGTTCACCAATAGCCCCAAAATAAACCTAAAATGGCCCATTTGCAAAATGATTAAGTTCTGCTTTAATACGTAATATAATGTGACCCCAATCACCCTTCGTCAAGGTCGCACACAAACTTCGGGTTAGAGTTTTAGCTCGTTGTTTTTTCAATTCATGACTTGTGTTACATGTCATCATTTTCTTAAAATCTAAAATAAATTTTATCTGAGAAGACAAATGCTAGAAACAATGAATGTGCCTCCTTTAGGGGGTGTTTGCCATTCAGTGCAAGGAACAAGTGAAGCATGGTATTCACTTCCATGTCAATTCTTACTGTGATAATTAAGCATATTCAATAATAATATCGTTTTTGTCAAACTTTTATTGCCTTTGTTTTTATATATGTTTTCATACAATCCACAAGATGCAGGGCTCATGACAAAAAATAACATCTGCCTGACTACCTAAAAAAAAAAGCATTCATTTCTCTGTTTCACTGATGTTCTGTAAGCGGATGAGCAGAAACAGATCCGTTATTTTTTCTGAGATCCTCTGAAACTGTCAAAAATAAATTACGTGTGATATTCTGTCTTTCCTACATGACAACAAATTGTAAAGCTTCTGAATTTCCAAGATAAGAAATGTCCAAATTTTATATAATATATTAAATTGTAAATAGAATAGAAGCAACTTTTGCGACCTTAAGGTGAGTAATCAGTAGCATGCTTTTCAGTGCAGTCGTACTTTTTGTTGCGTTCAAAACCAAAAGTATGGCTATATTCCCCTGAGAAAAGCAAACACCTGAGCTGGATGTTTCACTCTTAATATAGTCTTCTTTTTTTGTGCACATGCAAAGCATCTTGCATCAGAGGATGAAAACAGACACATAATATAAGAGCCTCCCCCGATGTTACCATGGTATTCTTCTCTTTGAAAGTGTCTGTCATTTCTGTGAACATCACGTTGTTTGTGTTCCCTCGAAAGTTGTTTTTATCCCCACTGTCCAGGACACCAGTGTTCTGGAAAGCTCCAGTCACGGTCAGGCGTTTTTTTTTTTTTGTTTTTTTTTTTTTAGAGTTGCCAAAATTCGTCTAACATTGAGGACATTTAATTTCAAAAAGTGGTGGCAGGAGCAGACACGGGGGCAAAGATTCAATGGAAGCACCTGCCACCCCTTGTAATCTGATTGCCCGTTCCTTGTGCCTCTTCAATTGGCATTGATTTTTAAGCATTGTCATTCATTGTATGAACTTTTCACTTTCTACAATAAAAAACAAACTCAAACCTGAAAGTAATGTGAACCAGAAGGGTAGGATTAGGCTCCTTGATTTCAATGTGAGGATATTTCTGAATGTTTTTCATTAGAAAAGAAGTACAAAATACAAAAAAAATCAATGTGACGCATGTTCAAACAATAATCCTCTTGTTTTGCATTAGCTGATGTTTAAATGTGATCAAGTATGCATTTCACACCAAATATTACATAATTCTCTGCAATCTTCTCTTGCTTAACCAACAAATGCAAGATGAAGTAATGTACTAACTGAACCATTTAAAAAGTAGATTTGCACTTAGTAGATTAGATATAATGGAGCGACATCACTGACGGCTTCCATTTCGATCACATTCTGGCAGCCCAACAGGTTTAACTCTTTGTAGGTCCTATGCCTCCTTTCAAAACATCCTCTGTATCCGCCCCCTGATTGTTACTGTTATCTTCGAGGCCAGCTTGTAGAGGTTCAGATGTTCTGGTGATACTTTCTGAACTGTTTGAGCTCGCCTTTTTTTTTTTTTTTTTTAAATCTGCGTCATCCCTGTGGCAGCCAGGCAGGTTGGCCATGATCCCATAGACCTTAGACTTCTTACCCTAAATAGCGACTGTCACCCGAGTGTCAAGTCTTTTGAAAATGGGCTTAAAGCCTTTATCATAATCATACTTGACAGTTGTTTTCTCTCTTCATACCTTGAGGGAATTTAACAGTTTTCGTTTGATTGTTCATGTTGTGCACACACAATAACAAACAGGAATAAAGATTGTCTTTCTCTGTTTCAAAAGCCGCATGAAGGCTACATGATTGAAAATGCCACTAAAGCCAAGGGAAGTAAACAACCTGTCATATGAAAACAAATATCCCCGAAAGTATGCATGACAAAAAGGTTTGTCAAATTTGAGGACGTTCATGAAAAGTTAGACATTGTTTCTGTCAGGCGTAGCGCAGGCACACCACGGTGTGCTCAGAGCAGCACTTGGTCAACAGTGACCTGATTTTCTGGTTTAATTTGTCAGAAAATGTGACAGGATTTTCACAACCTTTCATGCTTGGGCTAATGCCATGTGAGCAGCAGCAGTGTTTTGTGTCTTTACTGAACACGCCAATTTAACGTGCTTGGGTGTGAACCTACATGAACACTTGGGTTTTAAATAAACCATCTTGATCATGACCCTTCTTAGAATGCCTTTAGTTAACACAGACAGTCATTTTCGAATTTACACTTTAAAAAAAAAAAAAAAAAAAATTTACAGGGTTTGTCAGTGTCTCACAAACTCAACGTAGCTGAAAACACTCCCCATCGCCCTTTTGTCTGACCTATGACAGCGTTGCAGTGCAGGTAAAATACAAAAGGCCCTTTATCCATCCATTGTTTTGGTTCACTTGGTCTGTGTCACTGCAGAAACATCAGTGTAACAGGTTGGAACTCTGGACGAGGAACTTCCAGGGCACCAGGCAGATATACAGTACCTGGTAAATAAAGCACATTCTTCCATTTCTGTCAATGGATCCAATTCAATTCATTTTTTTATTTCTTTCTTTTTTTAACATTCGCAGTCATGCCTATGGACAATTTAGATTAACCTCACACGCATAGTTGAGGAGTAGGAAAAAACACCAACTGACACATAAGCAAACTAGACACAAAAAGGGCCGGTCCCCCCGCCCACCCCCACCCCCCACCCCCACCCCCACCCTCATCTATTGCTGAGACGAGAGCGCTCCACACTACACCACCATGCAGCCCACACATGCAGGTTATTTCCAATAACATGAAATTGTCTATGTAGCTGTTCTGTAGTGGTAAACAGCTCATATTGTTTCCTGAGCTCCAGCTCAGCCAAAAGCCTGTTTCGTTATTACACGTACAGTAGAAGCTCATAATTGAACATATATGCAAATGAGGGCAGCTTTCAGTGTTCACTCTACCCCTAAAGGTTACACTACTCCAACGTTTAAATTAATTATCTAAGCGCTTTAAAGTACATTGAAAGTACATTCGGTGGCACCTTGACGCTGAAACTATTCCAGCAGCTTTTTGCTGTTTAAAATGTATTTATATCTCTTTATTGAATACAAAGAATACAACCTGTCTTGACATTGCAAGTTAGGATGAACATTACATGTAGTATTTTTGTTTTTAATATAGATTTATTTGTAAGTTTTATTGTATTGAGGCTGATGTGCATTCAAGACAGGATCTAAGATAGCTAGGTGATGTGTTTCAGGTTTTCTTGTTTATATGTAGATATATAGCATAAAAAAATTACGATTTTTACAAAAGATTCTTTGTACAAAATGATAACTCCCTCATCAAGCAATCAATGCCCAATGGGAAGCACTCCGACCATCGCTTACATGCTCTTTTAACCTTCGCCCTGGAATTTGAAACAACCGCTTCCTTGCAATCACTCTGGCCTTAAGAGCCCTCCACAGATTCTCAGTGGGATTCAGGTTTGGACTTTAGATGTGCTATTCCAGAGTTAACTCTTTCTTTACCACACTGCCATTACGAGTTGGATCCTTGACTGAAATGTCCAATCCCGCCAAACCCAAAATGTGTTTTTCAGAATACTTCATTTTGGTTCTTGAGAAAAACATCAGGGATGAAGTCCTCTTTCTTTACAGTGCTCGTTACAACAGTTTGACAGAGTCGCTGTCTTTAAAGTACCCACAAACCATTGCATCCCATACCATGCTAACAATTTGTGGGGTTCTTGGGGTTCAACGTTTCTTTCCTAAACCAAACCACATCATTGTGTCTTAGCAAATCTTTTTTTTTGCCTCATTTAACCAAAGAAAAAAAAAAAATCACTAATGAAATGTTTTCTTCCCAGTTCAGCTGAGCTCTTGCAAAGAGTTGGCATGTTTCCGTGTGCTGACTTAAGGAAAGGAAGTTTTTCATGGCCAGTATTCATAGATAGTGAAGGCAGTGTCCTTCAGACTGTCTGGCTTGAAGCCTGTGATGTTGGTACCAGATTTGTGGAGATTCATCAGCATAGCCTTGGTCGTGATCCTTGGATTATCTCTTGGCCTCTCGCACACTCATGCTCTTCAGGGTGACGTTTGGCTCGCCACCAAGCCCTTCAAAACACTTTTGTCAATGCTTTTCACTGTGTCCATTTGACCTTAAACACACTTGGATATGGCTTTATATTCCTTTCCTGTCTTGACAAAAGCCTTCATACTCCAACCAAAGGACATTATTTTTTGGCTGTGACTGGTAATTAATTTGAAGCAGGCAAAATCAGTTATTACAAGCGGGATTACATTTTCAGGAGAAATTGGTTTGGGTAAACAATCTCACCATGTGGCTATAATCTGAGCATAATATCTTGTCAAGCCAGCCGAGAGTATTTTCACACATCTGCTGTCATATCATCAAGGTCTGTTCAGTATTTTGAGCAACTATATAGGACAAGACCTTCTTTATCATCTGTTCATAATTTGTATTGCCGTCTTTATTTTGCAGCACAGAAGTGCAATTGTGTTACAAATCAAGTGTGCAGTGGCACGTTTTATTTCTATGAGCTCCTTTTATCCAGACATGAAACAATCAGCTGCTGTTGTTTCATATTATTGCTTCAAGACAAATAATTAAATGTCACCCTATCTTGTTGTGTTACATAGTTATGGTATATGTTATATAGTTAAGAGTTATCTGTAAACTACATTTAACGTTAACATTTAAAGACATTAGGGGTACCGATGACCTCCATCTTAGCTTGTTTTCATTTCATTGAATTATTTGAGGGTAACCAACTGCTGTCAGTGTTTAAGATGTCTACAGAAAGACAGAATGAAAGACAGTTATAGATAATTGTAAAAGAAATGCTGCTCTTCGAAATGATCATTACTATATCTGGGATGAATTGAAGACTTTCCAATTAGAATATGGTGCCGGAAAAACAAAACGGACAATTTGCATTGAATGAAGTCATTAGTGTAAGAATAAATATGGTCCTTAAAAAAGGTTAAAGAAATGCCATTTTGAAAGTATGTGTGCCACCACAAAGTGACAGTGGGTTGTGCTTTTGCCTCATGAAAAGAAGGTTGCATATTCAAATTCTGGCTGGGCCTTTCTGTGTGGAGTTTGCATGTTCTCCCCATGTGTGTCTGCATGGACTTCCTCCGCGTACTCCAGCTTCCTCCCACAATCCCAAAACATGCTTGTGAGGTTAATTGGTGACCCTAACTTGCCCTGAGGTGTGAACGTGAGCGTGGGTGGTTGTCTGTCTCTGTGTGTTTGCCCTGTGAAGGACTGACAATCTGTCCAGGTTGTATCCTGCCCTCGCCCATACTAAGCTGGAATCGACTCTGCGACCCTGAACAGGATACAAGCAGGATAGAAGGTGAATGGTTAAATGGATGAAGTATATGTGTCATATAAATGTCACATCAATCATGTATGAATGACATGTATATCAATCTTTATTAATCACTTATTACCGTATATGATTTGTTTTATTATTTTCACTTTTTCCATTAAAATTGTGGCGTACAACACTGAAAATGTGACGAGCATCTCCAATGGGCCCTTGTTGAATAAGCACTATTCTAAATGGTCTTTCCACAATCCATGACAAAGAAAGTGTCCTTTACTGATTCACTCGGGGGGAAAGTACTTCCCTGCATTGGACTCGTCCTATTCATAGTTAACTTTAACGATGCATGCAGTAGGCTGCCACAGAATGACCCCTGGGGAGTTGCTGGGGCCAAGGGTCCTGCTCCAAAGTGACCTGTGTGCAGTAGGATTCACACCTGAGAACGTTCCATCACAGGTCTGTTGCTCTGACCTCCAGGCCACTGCTCCGTCCAGATTACCTCCCACTTCCACACACCAAAGCAGTTCAAAGTCTCTATTATGGTAAATGTAAAATCCAAATACAATTTATTGTTGTGGGTGATTTTCTTTTATGTAGCTAATATTGAATTCACCAAAGTTTTCTATTTTTCTAGTAATAGCAATTATATGATTATACACAAGTTAGTAAAATATTATAAAGCAAGGGTCAGCAAGCTTTTTGAATGACTGTATGTAATCATCTATTTTCAATCATTCAAATCATATATTTCCATACATCCATTTTCCAAAGCAAAATTTGTCAATTTTACCCATAAATACCAATCACTCTTCTCCAATGCATTGTCTGTTATTCCACCCAGATATAAGAGTCTGACTAAAATATGGACATTTTCATCACTGCAACACAGAAAAAGTTTAAAGCTTATATTCAAAGGTTATCATGGCACTATTTTACCAGTCAGTCTCACACAAAATGGAATTGGCCTGTATGTGGCCCCTGAACTCAAATGTGTTTGACAGCCTTGTTTTAGGTAAAATGCAACACATTCAAACAACCGCTGAGGAGAGAATATTTTTCCTGACGTTCACAATGGGACTTTAACATGAAGTCAGTACAGTTTGTGTTTCTTAATGAAGACTAAAATGCATTGAGTCTGTCTGTATGACTGTGAAAAGCTGATTCCATTTAAAGAAGGTAGATCTTTCAATTATATGCCTTTGCTAGTGTGCCAAGGATTAGGCCAACTGTGGCACTGGTGCCCGACAAATCCCTCCACAGCCACAAGTCATTTGTTGTGGATGTTTCAACATTAAAGTAAATGAAGGTATCTTTCGTTGACACTCCGGTGTGCTGGTAGAGTTGATCAAATCATATAAGGGGATCTGACTCAGCTGGTGTTGAGTAAACAGATCCTCTCCCGGTGAGTAGTTGGGCTGCAGCAGAGCCGTGCGGCGCGGAGCGGAGCGGAGCGGAGCTTGGGCGCATGCAGACCGACAGGCTGTGCGTTCTGAGCCGGGGACTAATTTCCAGCCCTCCACTTGGTTCTGGGTAAACAGCACCGCCCCGATGCTTGTTTGTTTTAAGTGTGGAGCGATCCATCGCGGAGCGCCGGGCTCGATTGACACTGCCTGCTGATCTGCTTGCTGCGGATTGCTCAGAATAACAAGGCTGCTCGCTAATTCCCGTCCGCCGGGGCTTTCTCCGAAACACCGACGGAGTACACGGTCCAAAAACAGCCAACGAGGCAGGCAGGGACGCCGCGTCGCCGTGCTCCGCACCCCGCTATGGCTTCAGGAGACCTTTACGAGGTAGGATAACACCCCGTCCGAGCGAAATGGCATGTAATATTGACGAATAATGGAATTAGGAAGTAAAGGGAAGGGCGTCGCGCATGTATAAAAGCGGTGTCCTAAGCCCTTTAACAGGCGAAACTAACCCGTCTCCAGACCAGGCGGCTTGATTCACGCTCATATACTTTATGTCGCTTCTGCTCTACTTTGACATAATTGTTTGGCGGCCGCGGTGGATAGATGAGGTGTAATTTCACGGGTTGAACTCCTCAGTCTGACGCCGAGTTGAAAGTCGTGGTAAAGTGACAGCAGCGCGCAGCGGACGGACGGGCGGGCGGCATGGTGAATAGCTCCAGACGGAGTGATGGGTTCTAGAGGTGCGCATACATGCCCATCACGGGCTTTTTACTGCCACTACCACTACCACTTTCATAGCACACTAGTTTATTTATACCTGGAGAAAACAAGCATGCTATTGCCTGGATTTTGTAAAAAAAAAAAAAAATGATAATAATAGTAAAAAAAAAAAAAAAAAACACAACTCCCACAGTGGTGGGCGTAACAAGTTGCCCAAATGGGTGTCAGGAAGGTCACTCTGCCCTGGTACGCACCATCACTCTGGAACCGGTGCCAGATAATGAAGCTCAGTTCCTAAATCAGCTTTTATATAAACAGACACTTTAGTGTCACTGTGCCAGTGTGGGAGGATGAGCCCTCACTCATAAAAGCTCCCACTACATTATGCCCCCCTCCCCCCCAACTTTGTCTCACAAGTAATTTATTGTTGAATGCAGGGTTTTCAAAAACATTATGACTTATTACTATTAACATACGTGAGGTCCAATTCTTCTCATGCTGGTTATAATAGTTCAATTTTAACTTTACATGTACTTTGCCACTCTTGTCATAATTATACTTGTGCACAAGAGTTCCTTTTACTGTTTTTAACTGGTTAAATTTTCATTAGGGCTGCACAATATATTGCAAATGTATCCTTATAACTATACCAACATGTGCAATCTGCATTTAGAAGACGGACAGAGCTGCGATAAATGATGTTTCCATATACTTTGCATTTTTGCTTTGCCGGTTCAAAATGACAGAATTGCAGGTAGAAAAAAGTGTGAATCATTCACGAGAATTGTGTGATTAACTGATTAAAAATATGGATTCAAACGACCATAACTAGTTCATATCTAGTGGACAAATTTAACAGCAAATTTAAATACAAGAAGACATAACATCATCTACATAAGTGTTGTCGCAAGTCATATTGTTCAATATCCTCAGTAACATTACTGTCGTATGTTATGTGCCTATCTAAGAGAGCCAGGTGGAGGTAGAAGATTAGAGAGGCTGGACGGTTCCAAAAATAACGTAAAGTAGCCATAACTTCATTGACCATACATACACGTTACGCGTGCCGTGAAAAAGTCATTCTGAAAAGAAACTTGGTTCCTCTGAGTGCTCAAATAGATTAGATTATCAGCTCACAGCAGGGCCGGCGTAGGACCCTGGGAGGTCCGAGTATGGTCCACTTTGTCCATGGTAAAGGTTAAAACGGTAACACTGCAGGTCAGCTCTCACAGTCACAATTAAAAAAAATATATTTGTTATGTTGACAAAAATATTTCCTCGTATCCCCGAATAGATATGTAAAGCACAAACTCAAGTCTAAATTGAGAAGGTTGTGGGTTTGAGTCCGGCCCAAACCTTTCTTTGTGGAGTTTGCAGGTGCTCGCTGTGCACGCATGGGTTTTCTCCCAAAATCTAAATGGTGACTCTAAGCTGTGAGGTTGTGCAGTTGTCTGATTCTGTGTGTTTGCACTGTGATGGCAGCCTGTCCAGAGTGCACCCCTCCTTTGCCATTGGTCAGCTGGGGTCAGCTCCAGCCCCTTTGTGACACTCAATTGGATCAAGCAGGATGGAAGACAGATAGATGGGCTGTGTTAATCTTGTTTCCGGATGCTGGGTTGTTGCTGTTGTTGTTGTTTACATATTCTGGTTCAAAGTCAGCATTGATGATAGGCTTGTCTCCAGTAATATTTGCCAGGCAGTGCACTTGTTTCTGCTGCTTTATTCATAACCGTGTCATAGTCTGTGGGCATTAGGGTTTCCATTTCTTTGCACATTAACATGAAAACCTCCAAGTGCTCCTGAGCCCCTGAGCTTTGTAACCTGCTCTTAATAACCTTCAGGGTTTTCAGGAGCAACCTCCCTGGCAACCTGAGTGATAGAAACTGTCAATAGAAATGTGGGCACCAGCCCAGCCCAGCTCCATGGTAAGCATCTGTGAGGAGGTTATATTATGTGTGGAATGGCAGGTCCTCCTCCTATGCTTGTTTCACAGGCTCACTCTGCGCCTCCACGTTTCTGCAGTGCATCCTCGTTAACGCTCTTTTACAATACCACAGGTTACCACTGTAGTACTTGTATTTTAGCCATACCAACTCTCACAAATGTGATGCGCTGGGCGGAGAAATCACTCGGATGGCACAACTTTACATTTTTTAACAGGACGACATTTATTTATTCATTTATTTTTTAGCCGACCTGCCAAAATACAAACTGGTCACTGAATACTCACTTTACAAGCACTCTCAAGTATTGAGGCATATTTTAAATACCTGCGATAATTGGCAATAAGTAATTGCTTTTTTAAATTAATTTGTATAGCACATATATTTCTCATTTTCTTTATAATGTATAACAATGTTTGCTCCTTATCCTGGGAACGTGCTCAGTTTGCAATTTTGTTACATAATATTGTCAATGAGAGAATCAATAAACTATATTTTGCACAAGACCAAATCAATATATCCATCCCATCGCTGTCTCCATCTTTGTGACCGTGTGCCGTTTGGCTGTTGTTGATTTCATTCACTGTTATTTTCAGTTTTGAATTACAATCCATTCATTTAGCTGCTTTGCATATTGACTTCATGCATTTGCAAACTATTGCAACAAATGTTATTTGCATTGTTTCAGGTCCAGTGATATTGTTTCGTATTTATGGCTGCTGAGTTGGAAAGAAAAACCCTGTCTACAGCTGTATGTTGTGGGATTGTATTTTCACCTCAAAGAAGAGGTGCTGAGCAATATTGTACTTTTATTTTTAGTTTGCGAGTCCCAGATTGAAAACGAATCCTGCTCCTTACTCACTGTTGGTTTTGTAAGAAATCTGCTTTCACGTTTGCCACGAAGAGCCAGCGCCAGTTGAGTGTCTCAGTGGATTCTCTCTGCTAACGCAACAACAGTTTCTTGACAAGTTGATGCTTGATAGTTTTTAGGTGGAAATTACCGAAATGAATCGTCTGGAAATCTGTTGAGTTGAGATTCATGACAAGTAGTTATGTGTGGAGTGTGCACGGTGGAGATGCCATCGTTATTTAATTAGCCAGTTTGGCTGTGAGGAATTGTTTTGTTTCGTGGTTCTGCAGAAAATGGCGGGGAAAATAAGATATTATTGTCAGTTCACTATCATTAGTGTTTTGATGCATATGGATTTGTTGTGACAGGTTGAGAACAACAAAGAGAAGTGAAGAAATATAATACCATTCTGCTTTTGCATGTTCTTTGTTCCTTCGTTGAGGGAAAAACAAAATAACAAGATGGCTCAAGCAGCATTGGGGGTGCACCTTTCTACAGGACGGATTCACACAGTTACCAGGATTTCACAGCAAAGCTTGACGAGCTGAGAATAAGACTGGATCTTTTTCAGTGGGGAGGAACTTGTCGGATTCGGCTTCTAATATGATTTGTTTAAGCTTTGATTTGGGATCTTTTGGAGTCCTTAAGTCAGAAAATGTATAATTTAGGTCCAAGACGTTGAAAAGTCAAAGAAATAAATCAGTGGTGGAATGTTGTTTTTAAGCAACTATCGGTGACCTTCAGGCCCGAGTTTGGTTGGCTGAGACCAAGGTGAGGCATTGAAATGAGCTACTTTTATGTTGACCTTTTGTGGTTGGTAAGCAGTAACTTCTTGACTTGTATTATATGTGAGAATTCGAGGTTCGGTCTCTAAAGGGTTAGGACAGCTGTTGAGTTGTATATTGTGTGATTCTCTTCCACACAATGCGTGTAGGATTTGTACCTACACATTGAGAAATGTATGAGGAAGGCAAAACAGTAGACACTCTAAACTCTGTCTCTTTCCAGCATTCTGTTGTGTGTGTGTCGTACTTTTTCAAAGAGACTCTGATGGCTTATTTTGTAGAAATCACATTGTTCAAAAGGGTCGGAACAAATGTAATAAGTGTTGCGTAAGAAGCCCTGGGAGGCTGTGCCTGGTGCTCCAATGTGTCGGGACATTTGAAAATGTCATCCAGAGCTATTGCTTGTTTTAAAATGCCATCAGTAAACAAGGCCATCAGTCTCATTTACAAAATGAAGCAAAAATGAAGTCATTAAAAAGTTGTGTTAAACAAACATTGTGACATTGAAACGACTGGGAAAGTAACCTGTAAGCACTTTTGCTAAATTGCCGCGTTTGCTGAGCTGTAAAATGCAAAGAAGTGGTGGAGGTTTCGTGAATGAGGAGAACAATGTAAACTGACAAAAGAGCAACTGGGGTCCGTTGCTCAACAAATAAGCGCTCTGCTCATCTTCATCTGCCCGACTGAAACATGCTGCATACAATAGATAAACAGAGAGTTGTTTGAGGTAAATGCTTTTTGAAATTGCATCAGTGCGATGCAAAGGTGTATTTAAGGATTACACTTTTAAACTAAACTAAAATTCTCCCCCCAAATCTGCTATTTTAATATCAAATGTTGTCCTCGTGATGAGATTTGGCCCACCCAGAAAATGGGTCCACTCTCTATTGGGTAAGATTGAATCTCGATGCTTATGTTGACATTTTCTGTGCGACGTGCCATTGAACTTTTCAACCATCCAGTAAAATATTAATTACAACATCAACCTGAGTGACTGGTATAAATGTCATTCGTGGCTTTGGTGATCCCAGCATTACATGGGAGGCTCTTTGTTGTACATGGACACCTCAAAACCAGTGGTCTTATGTCATACAGTGGAATGGATTCATAGATATCTCATGTCACAGTCTGGCAGCCAAACAAAACCTGAGATAATCTGACAGTTTCACGTGTTTGACGACTGCTGTCTCGCTGTGCTGCTCAGCCACACAACACTGCCGCCACACACAAGCAAGAGTTAACCTATTTTCATGGAGCTTAATGCTCGACCACATCCATTAGCTCCTTAACACGTAGAGCTTTTCGGCGCTCAGTCCGTCCATTCAGAGAAATTTGGGGTTCAGTGTCTTGCTCAAGGACACTCTGGCGTGTAGACAGCTAGGGAATTGAACCAGCAGCATTCCGATTGAGAGATGCCTTGCTCAACCAACTGAGCCACAGCCGCCCACATAGATGGAAGACTGGCAGCCCTGCATACCAATCACATGACCAACACATTTTTTGACTGGCACATGAGCATGCACCGCCTTCAGTGCCATTTGTATTGATTGACTGACACTGTCGGTGTTTGAACCTGGACCCGGACCTTCTCGCTGTGAGGCGAGAGCGCTAACCAGCACGCCTGTAATAAAATGTATGATTTTATATTAATTCATTGCTAAAATTGCGAACCCTAACCCAGGCTTCTTCTGAACAATGCGCTGACTCTGAAGCCATGGACAAAGACATGTTTAATGCATATGTAATGGTGCCTGAGCAGTTCGCCAAACATCGCTAGGAGTTTTCGGCAGAGAAAGAGGAAGAGGGCAATAATTGCATCTTATGCCTTTGCTGCAATTATTGCCTCCTCTCCCCAAAGACTGAGAAGGCACGCAACCGCAACTGACCTCTGTGCTGGATTTTAATCCTGTCGGACATCAGATAGCCTCCATGATTCTTCATTTCTTTACCATTTGTTCACTATGTGACAAAATAAACTAGATGGTTGCAGATTTGATGATGTCAGAGACGTAATGTTAGGAAAATTTGATCAGCCAGGTTCCACACGGCAGTCACATTGGCACATAGCCGATCTGATTTATTTTCACATATCAAAGAGGCCGGCTCTTTTATTATTCAATTTCAGCCCATGCTAACGTCATTTAAATACAGTGCGTTTATAAACCACATTAAAACAATCTTGCCTTTTTTAGATTGCGAGAGGCCCCAGTGATAAAACATTATAGTTATTTTAAACAGCTAGTGAATAGAGAGCTCTTATTAAGACTCTTTTATTGACAAATACAAGCAGAAGCTTCATTAGTCCCTTTCAGAAAAAGAAAGTGTTTTGTGGCTGGTTTACTGGAAATGACGCCACTGGTCTAAAGTCCGAAAATAGTATCATAGATTTGATCTGCATTGAGGTGAACTTGCAATAGATTTGGGAATCTAAAGACAATCCTGTTGTTGAACTGCAATGTGTCAGTGAGCATAGGTGAGGCTCAAGCTGTTTGAAATGACTGAGGCTGAAGGATGAAGTTGTTGCTTATGTCACCTGAGCTTTCCGTGTTTTTCTTTCAGGTTTTTAAAAATAATTTCAGTGGGTATTTACAAGTAGTGGTTTTACAATAATGTATTGATGTCATCATTGACCAATGAAAGGGAAAATGTAAATATTTCTGTATTGTTAAAAAGTAATTACTTTGAGAAGTAGTTTTCCACGAGAAAATCTCACAGTTATGGACAATGTTACCCATCAATTGCTTCTTAGTTCAATGGGATTTGACTCATTCACATAAACTGAATGTGAAGGAAAAACCTGGTATTTTAGCTTAATAATTGAGAATCTAATTTTAGGTTTGAAGGATTGCTGCTTAAGTACATTCTTGGTGAGGTTGTGATGGGCCCCAGAGTTACATTTACTTAGAGAGTAAGAAATGTGTGCTGTGAATTTCACTGAATTTGTATATGCAGTGTGAATTAAGTGCTTATATAAAAGGAAAAAAGCAGCTTAGTATGGAGTAACTGGATAAGGTAAGTGAAGGAGTGTGTTTAACAGTAGGATTATTTCTCCAACCAGGTGCTTCTGCTTGAGGCACAAACTTTGTGTTTGGGGAGGGAATAGATCACTCAACACTGTGCCAGCTGCCACACTATTCGTTCGGTCTTTCCAAGGACTGTGGTTGTTGGGTTTGCCTGCACTAGGATGTTACTTCCTTGTGTGAGTTGGAGTGATGCAATCTGTGTTGCAGATGCTGATGCATACCCAGTGTAACTGATGGTGTGGGGTCAGGAATATGCTATATTGCCTCTGCAGACCATTCAGAAAATGTATGTCATCCTGTGGACTACACAACTCCTGTCTTGCCATCTTTGACAGATCTTTGTTTGTCCGTCTCGCTCTGTTTCAGCCTCAAGGGGCACTGCAAAAAGTTTGGTGGCTAAGGGATGAAAAGCCCCTCCATTCCCTCAGCTCACACCAAAATAGCATCATTAAAACTTGATTTCTTGTGGATGCAACTGGACTGTCTATCGACTCCATATCCATTCCTGTGTGTTTGCCTGCATGCAAGTCTGCCATGCTGTTAAGTGTGACCCTGTTTTCAACTGGCAGCATTCATACCTCCCGTGTGATTCAGTGTCACACCCAAAAAGTTCTCCGTCCATCGCTGTTCACGCCTGGTAATGAGTTCAAAGCTGCAGTAAATCACGGTTGAAACTATCCAACCATTTGTGACTGAATAAGAGTGGATGATGTCAGCCCCCCTCAATTTGAAGTGAATATTCCCAAACCCCTTTGTGTGAAAAAAAAGAGCCCACAATGACTCATCTTGTGAATTTTCAAGTCGGTTCTACCTTATGAAGAGACATTGCTCCGGCAGAGTCTAACTCAAGACAGAACATGTCTTTTTTTTTGTTGGTTGGTTGGTTTCACCCAAAGCTATATTTGTAACATATACCTATGTATGATGCTACTGTAGAAGTGGGGTATATTTTATTTAACTATAAGGCAGAATAAACGGCGAGTCTTTGGAGCAGACATACAGTCAGGTTCATTGGTATTTGAACAGTGATGTGATTTTGAATCTGCACGTGCAATAAAGAACTCTGGGAGCGTTCACTCATGAACTATTTATAATTTTGCAAAAAAATGTTTTATATAATATATAACCCACATAGAAGTTTCATTGTATCTCAGTTGGCACGTTGTAATTAAACATGATTAGAGATATTCAACAGTGACTCATTACTTGAGTAGATTTTAATACAAGTACTTCATTTCTCTTATGCAAGTGTTTTTTTTACACCTATTCTCTACTTTTTATTGAGTAATACCATGCTAAATTAACAATATTTTTACTTTTTATAGTACTGTCACCTCCTGTTGTTGTGTATGAAAAGCCTCTTTGAAAAGCTTATTGAACACAGTGGGTCACTTCATGTTGTTTTTAAACTAGTCAGTGTGAAGAATGAAACTACACATGATGGAAACCTTTTTACCTAAGAGTTTAATTGGAAGTTTTTTCAAATGTTTTTTTCTCTGTGTTTACCCTGTGACGGACTGGCGACAGGCCGAGGTGTACCCTGACCTCGCCTGTAGCCAGCTGGGATTGGCTCCAGCACCCAGCAACCTTGCACAGGATAAAGCGGTACAGAAGATGATGAATAGATTCATGACTTCCATATACTGAAGAGTATAAGTTTGGTAGATTTTTGCCAAAGCACAGCGCTTCACTCAAAACTGCAATTAACACAGTTATCAGAATAGGAGCCGTTATGACACGTGGTTATAAATTACTTGTAGTGAAGGATGAAACCTCGGGACATCATTAATTGGAGTTAACGCCATAGGAACAGGCGACAGTTTGTTTCAATTATCTACATTTCCTTGTAGTCCTTTCACTGTTTCTTCAGGAAGTGAAAATCCTGCTCAGCTATGTTGAGTTCATGTTGCTGGACTTTCCATTAATCTTAAGAAGGTCTGTGGTTCATTTCATCTTGCCTTGACTACTGCAATTCCATTTTCACTTGCTTCAATAAGACCGTCCTCGGCAGACTTCAGGTCATACAAAATTCAAGCTGCTAGACTTTTGACAGGTTCACCCAAAAACTTCTTATCAAATCTTCATTGGCTCCCAGTCAAATTTCGAATTGACTTGAAAATTCTAATTCTCACTTCCTGGGCGTTGCATGGTCAGGCCCCTCTATACATTGCTGACATGCTGTGTCCCTACATCTCAGGGCGCACCCTCCGATCTTCAGGCCAGAGTCTCCTAAAGGTCCCAAAGACCCGCTTTGAAACCCAGGGGGACCGGTCCTTTCAGGCTGTAGCCTCCAGCCTATGGAATGACTTGCCCTTGTCCCTTCGCACTCTCGATTCCACGAGTTCTTTTAAAAAGCACTTGAAGACGTTTTTATTTAGGAAAGCTTTTGGCTAAATACTTTTGTCACTTTTACTGTATTTTATGAAATTTGTATGTTCTGTTTTATTGCACCCATTTTATGTACAGCACTTTGTGATTTTCTTCTGTGAAAGGCGCTTTATAAATAAACTTTACTTACTTACTTACTTACTATGGTTGCCTTTGCCGTATGCTCTGTGTCATTATTTATCTGTACTGTAGTGTGCTGTGCTGTCAGATTTGAGTCTTTTGACAGAATCTCAGCAGAACATGAAGCTCTGAACATTTCACAATTCATCTTGCAACTTCTCTCTGTAGTGACCTACTTCTATTGGCAGTTACATACGTGCCCTTTCCATAACATTGCCTTCTTCAGGTTTGACAGACATTGGAGGTAGCCACAGGTTTATCCTCTCCGTCGTGTCCTCAGTTGTCCTCATTGGGTACATTTTCAGAACTCTTCTCATTTCATCTGTCCTTTCTGTTTACGAGATTGACCAGTCGTTTACACGAAGGCCAGTCTGTTTCTGTATTCATGAAGATTATATTTACATTAAAGCCCACCTCCTCATGATAGGACAGTAATCTATTGGATGTTTGACTTTTGCCCCTGCTCACATCGTTGTGGTGTGTTGGAGCATGGATGTATTAAAACATGCAGAACAGTGGCGAGACAAGAATCGGACACCAGCTTGTTAAAGGCCTGTTTCTGCAAAAGGGAAAGAAATGGACTGAGTCTGTTGTGTCCTATGACTTCCAGCTGTTTTACTATTGTTGAGCTTGCCAGTGCATTTCTTTCATCTGCATATGTACCATAGTGTTGATTAGGTCTTTAATAAAACTTTAACCATCTGTCTGATCCAGGGAATGTCAATCCTATGGTCAGGGCACCATAACCAGCTCACCACCAGGACTTCCCACAGGATGATCCATCATAGTGTACAACTAACCGAGACACGCAGTCAATTTTTCAATAAAATTACTGGTAGTGGCTGTTTATTATTTGTTTACTGTTTTACTAAGATAAGCTGGCGTACAACAAGATCTAAGCCAAGAGATCATTGTTAATAATAAGCCTTTTCGCTTCATCATCAGAGTAGCATCAAAGGTAAAATTGTGAGAGTGAATTTGAAAACACTTGCCCGCTGAAGGCTGTACACTTTGTAAAAACTGAGAAATTAAAGGATTTAATACAAGTCTTTCTCCAAATGCTAATATACCATTATTTTTACGAATCCAAGAAATCAGGCAAGTGCACAAGTACTCTTGTCCAGTTAATCTTTGTCGGCTCATTAAGTTCAAACTGTTTAGGAATTGTAAGGTAAGTCCCTGATGGTGTATTCAGAGCTTAATCAATGTCACTTAGACCCTTTGAGCTTTGGGGTAAAATATAACAACCGCAGAGTCCTCCAAACAGCTGCAGGAGGATCTGAAAACGAGGCTCACTGATGCCTACAAAACAGTCAAAAGATATCACGCTTTCCAGTTTGCAATTTCTACTGTCTGAAATGTCATTCAGAAATGGCAGCTAAGGGGAACCGTGGAGGACGAGGCAAGATCCCTAAGACAAACAATATATTCAAATAAAACCAGCCATCTGCTGGGAAGAAAACCAACAAAGCAAACCCCCAATAAAACAGCCGAGGGGCTGCCGGGAAGATATTGGTTTATGCTGGGGGAGTTGTGCACTGAAAACAGGGGTTTTCCTGAGAAGCAAAAGTTGCCTTTGGGCTTCTAACATATCTCACTATATATTGTTTGCAATGCCAGGGAAGACACAATCCAACTCTTGGTTTGGAGGAAAAAAGTTTCAGCATTTGCAAATGACACCTTGCCGAGTCTTGGCACGTAGTTGGAAATTTGGCTCCAGGATTGTGTATCAAACTATTGGTACGGAATAGACAGGAGAGTTGATTACACTAAATATCACCAAATTCTGAGTGTAAATGCCTTTCAGACAAACTTCCAAAGTTTGGTTGAGGGTTTGTCTTTGATGATGGAAAGTCTGCCTTTTTGGAGCCCTGATGTTTAGTTCAATGTCCACTTCAGACAATATGAACGGTTATTTTCTTAACGTTCTCATTCGTATGATGCTGATTTGTGTTGTCAAATCAATAACGGAGCTTGCTTTTCTCCAGGAAGTAAAAGAGCTTTAAACACAAGTTCTCCACCAGCACGGCGGATGAGCTTCTATATACCAGTGTTTCCCAAACTTTTTCTTGAGGGATCCACATTTTTACTGCTGCAAAATTCGGCCACCCCACCACAGCACGTACGATTAAACATAAATAAGAAAAATAAAAAGGTGAAGGAACCCGATAACAGTATGTGAAATACAGTTTCTTTGTTATTCTCTAACAATGCGTTCCTTTCTCTGAGGATAAACTTGTTGTGTTTACACAGTCTCTGGGTGTTTGGCGGATTGGTGCCACGTCAGCTTGCTCGGTTTCAAATTTTCATTCGCCAGTTTTTCACCACAAAAGATGCACTCACCTCTAATTTTGTTCTTTGCTTCTATGAAGCCATATCTTATGTAACTCTCCTGATACGCTCTTTTTTTTTTTTTTTTTCTCGGTTTGATGGATTCACCTTTCTCTTTCACCCGACACAACGCCCTTTTTACTCCCGCTGCTCACTTTGCGAGCTTACCCATGTGTATATTGAGTACAGGATGTTTGTGTTCAACAAGCTCGTATCCTCACAGTATTTTAAAACTTTTAAATAGTATTTAAAAAAAAATTATTTTACAATAAATTATTTTTATTTTTTATTTTTTTAGTTTTGTGACAAAAATGTTGACTCACATGCTTTTAAAACATTAAAAAATGGTATAGCCTCAATGAATCTTTGGCCATGGGGGTTGGACCCCTCGGGTTGGGAATCGCTGCTCTGTACATCTTTAGTTGGCTTCATCATGTTTAATGAAACTAAATTGAAATCAAAAGACTCCGTCTTTGATTCGTCTCTCCAATATGTAGACTGTGAAACAGTCGTTAGAAGTTTTAGATTTTTGTTTTATGACACATGGTCACCATTCGATCCATCCAACATTAGATCCATTGATAAAAGTAATGGGCTCTTGCACATTTAGGTATGTTTCAATCATATAGTGTACTCTTCACTTGTGATGACTCCTGTTACAGTGGTAGAGTAGTACTATTTACAGACTTGATTTGGACAGGAACACACACCTTTACTTTTAGTTCCAAACCACACTGTGTTGCAGGTGTTACAGGCTTGTTGGTAGAATGTGACAGCAGTGTGTGAGGTCAATCGATAGTGCATTGCTGTTGCACTTGGAGTGGAGTATTTCCTCTACACAGGCTGCACTTGATCAGGCTCCCCACTCCGGATGAAAAGCCTTAAAAGTTTGAAAAGCCTCACACTTCATTCACTTAGGATTTTTTTTATATGTTTGTGAGTTATTTAAAGGGATAATCCTAACCTACAAATAATAGTTTTACTGGAACTGTAAAATTTCTGGTTATAAATAGCGATAACAAAGAGCTGTGCTTTTGTTGTGGAGGTCAGCCTATTCTGAACAAACACGTTTCATGTATGGTTAACCTTGTTCACTGAAACATATACAACAGTGTTTATATTGCGTTAATCTGACACCATAATGAATTTGGAGAATTACTCAACAATACTGATCAAGGCAAAAGTGAACATAGTATAGTCTCTTGTTCAGAAAAGGTTGTGTGAAGGCAAGGCAAAGTCATTTTCAGTGTTCTGAAAATTGCGTGCACTCTAATACATTGATGGGTTTTTTAGTTGGATATAATGTGGTGTGCTGGGATTTCTTTTCACAGCAGAGCTGTTTGGATACAGCAGCCCAATTCCCCAAAGTGAGCACACACAGACCCTGATCTACTGCTGCCCACTTCATATAAGCTAATCAGCCTCCTTTTGAACTGCAAAAGTTTTCAAACCTCTCTGGGCTGTGCACGCAAGTCTTTTCAGCTCTCGCTTTTCTTTTCCTCTTTTCTCTGCATGCGTTAGTTAGGTGTGACATTTTCTGGGACTGTAATAAGCCTAATCATCTGTTCCGCTCTCTGACACCCCTGCGGCTCACCCATCAAAGGCTGTTTACTCCTGCTAATGCGGGCAGCACATCCTCGAGCATGATGAGCAGTTATTACTGCAGCTGCACTCAAACTTTCAAACTATTTTCAATCAGTCTCGTCGCCCAAAACCATGATACTTCCAAATGTAGCGCAGAGGCAAAAATGTACTAAAACTGCCTCTTCTTGTCTTTTGTAACTCAAGAAAAAACCCTAAAGACTGAAAATCTGTACTCACATTTCTTTGAGCAGTTAATTGTCTTTAAAGAGATGACACATAAATGATGCTTGATACATCTTATGTTCATAGAGCTATTGGAGGTTGTTATTGAAAATGCAGTCCCTCCATAGTCGGCAGTGTTCCATATGATGCCTAATAGAGACTGAATATGTCATTCAATTTATATGTTTCAAGCCTGACGTGTGTCTATTTGTGTTGTTTTGAGTTTTGAAAATGGCTGCTGACAGATTCTGCAGTGAGGTTTAATTTTGGATGTGAATTTATGACTATTTTTGATGTGATGTGTTCAGGGGTTCTGGCATCCCAATGATTCCATTGGTTTTAGGGTAATTTCTCACTCTAAATTGCCTGTATTCAAAAGTGTGTATGCATGCATGTGTGTGTGGTTTGTTTCCAGGTTGGTGTGTTTCTGTGCAGCATTTATATTTTCTCTCTTTGCCTGTGCAGGTTTTCTTCAAGAAATATATATATATATATTTTTTTTTTCCCTGCCTTCCACATACACATGTTCGGTTATGCCAACATGTGGATCGCTTGTAGGTGTGTGAGTGCATGTAATCACTTCATTATGTTGATCCCATGATGGACTGGCGGCGTGTTCAGAGGGGTGGTCTTCTTTTTCCCTGGAGTTAACGGTAATGCAATCTAGCTCCCTGCACACTCAACTTGGGAAAATTGGAGTTATAAAAGATATTGTAGTTTGTGGCGGCTGTGGTTTAGTTGATAGGGTGGGTTGGTGATTCGACTCCCTATCTCTTCCTGTCCACATGTCTTGGACAAGACACTTAACGCCAAGTTGCTCTGAATTTGCCAAGCCCCTTACATGGCATTCATCCCCATTATTATGTGTGTGAATGTGACAAATCGAGTTAGGCTGACTGAAGTGGTGAAAATGTACCATATAGTCCAATAGAAGTTCATTTAATGAGTATAGTATATATTTTCTTTATTTACGAGTCAATAGCTGGTTTCTACGGTGGCCGAGAGGTGCAAAACAACATTACAACATACTGTTACACAAATTTACATTTTGGAAAACATTGTAGAGACGAACCACATGAACAACAAAACCGCGTTAATCGGTCCATATATTGTCCACAAAACAGGCAAAACATGACTTGGTCGCTTTCCATCTCGGTCCATTAACGTTAACAAGTCGGATTTACTCGCTCCCGTTATCACTTCCGGGTCATCTCCGGACTTGTGCCCCTCCCTTCCCGGTAGAGATTGTATTTGTAAACTTGTATGGCGGCTTGTAAAAGTGTTTTGTGTTTTGTTAATTTGCTTTCTTGAAATGCAAATGTGTTTCAGGAATTGTAAATGTGTTATGGTATTGGAATTTTGTTTGATATGTCAAAAATGTTTATAGTAAAACACTCTCACTCCATATCCTGCACATTTTACTGTAATGATCAATATTCAGTTTTCCCAGTGAATGGGTTTTCAGGTTTGTTCTGTAAAAATATTTGTCTCTTGGAATGAGTGGTGCCCTTCATTAAGTTATGGAACGTAAACATCGCATTGCTCCAACATTGCATCTCGAATTTAATCAACGCCTTTGCAAATCATGCTAAATGCAATCAAACTGAATTGCAAAGTAATGATTCCCACTCTTATTGTTTGGTTGATTACTCACACTCACAAAAAGACTAGACAACCCCATTGTGGTTATTAGTCTGTCGGCAATGAATGAAATATGCATTATTTATGTAAAAGTTCAGTTTTTCTATTCTTTCTGATTAAAATAAGAAACCTGGAATAAGAAATTGTATCCAGAATTGTTCAATGCCAGCTGCTTTGATGCTTTTAATGTAGCTCTGAAACGTGCTGTATCTCCAAGGTAGAGCAGAAAACATTAATATGTGTGGCGATGCGGACTTCATCGTGAGTTTATCCATGGACCGGCAGATCATATTGTATATTTATTAATTTCAAACATGAGCTGTCAGAGATGCTGTCCAAAGCTCCAGCTGTCACTTCTACTTGACGAGTCATGTTACATAACCTTGTCGGACATTTTTGCGATGAGTTGATCCAATTATTATTGTTATTTGTGCAAATTGCAATCATTATGCATGAGTTATTTGCATGTTTCTATATTAACACAGCAGGACCAAACACAGAAATTTCACATTTAGATTTTAACGAGTTTTTTGCTTCATTTGTTTGTTTGTTATTCTTAATAGGCATCATTTCAGTTTTTAAACTTCATTTTAGTCCCTTAACTGCTATTTTCACTTTATGATGCACTCTGTTTGTTGCCTATAATCTATATTATTTGTATTCTATTTTAGATTATATACAGCTTTACCATAAGAGGGCAACCGAAGATGAAATTTCGATTCGACTGCATTTTTTTGAATGTACAGCAGAGTTGACAATAAAGCTGACTTTGACTCCGATGTCTCTGTGCTGCGACTCTTAAGTTCCTCTAAAGCAGCTCCTGCAGTGTTCGTAATCTGTCTTTTAGCTTCAGCCTGGGGTGTGTTGGTTTTAGCTCCTGTGTAGCATGAGTGGGTGGTTTGACAAAATGAGCCATCCTAGAAATTGCAGAAGAAACTAAGAGAGTAGTTTTAACGCATCACCGGGTGTAAAGCCTACAACAGGGAAACACAACTAAAAATGATCGGCTGAGTCCCAAATCTAGCCATAATGAAATTCATCTGCTCGTGATGTGGTCGAATGTGTGATGAATGTTTACAATGAGACGGAACTATGTTTTATCTTCCTTTTAACATACATTCATCCCATTTTGAAGGTGAAACGTGTTTATCTAGAGTGGTGTGAGCTTCTGTGCTTGTCACTTTAGCGGCATCTAATATTTAACGTATCGTTTTTAGAACGAAGGAAAGATAGCAGTATCTGTCAATGATGTGGTCTCTTCTGTGGGCTCCCTTCAGGTGGAGCGAATCGTGGACAAGAGGCGAAACAAGAAGGGTAAGTGGGAGTACCTGATTAGGTGGAAAGGCTATGGAAGTAAGGAGGACACATGGGAGCCTGAACACCATCTACTGCACTGCGAGGAGTTCATTGACCAGTTCAACAGCCTGAGACTGCACTCACACAAACGGCCCAAAGTCCCAAAAACCCACGGGGAGCCCCTCACCAGCAGCTACGCCACGGCAGCAGACAACTCCAGAGCCCGGTCCGAGGCACGGAAGAAGAAAAGGTCCTTTGGTCCGGCTGTGGGGGTCAGAGTCGGAGGTGCTCTTGGCATTGGAAGTGGAGGGTCGGGGCCGACTCATAAGCAGAGGAAAGTGGGTTTAGGACCGGGAAAACACACTTCAGGGGACAAAGTCAGCAAAACTATGACATACAAGGCTCCTCCAGCAGGTGGACCGCATTTTGTCCCTCCACTGAGAGTTCCTCATAACGGACTCCAGAATGGAGAGATGGAGTCCATCGTGTACCGGACGGCAGCCAGGTCGCACAGACTGCCGTCTGACAGAGTGGAAGGGGAAGTTGGACACACAGACACCATCGGACAGCAGTTCACCTCTGAACTAGGTAAGATGTTGAGAGGGCAAATGAAATGTGAAGGAGAAAATTAGTGGTGAGTTTTTGATATCTGTGAATCTCAGAAAACAATTAACGTTTCAGTAATATCCTGAATTCTTTGAGTAATTTATATACTTATGACACACACAAAAAAACTGTTTTGTAAATGTTCATTGTTGTAATTATGGCCTCTGGTGAGGAAAATCCGAAAAACATCCAATCTTGTGACATATTCTGTTATTTTGAGAAATTGTAATTTAGATTTTCATGACTAATAAAACAACAAAACATAATTATCTCAATTCCAAATTTACGACCTTTGAAAATAAAAGTTTGAATTCAATTATGGGGGAAACAAGCTTTTCTTTTGTATTCTTTTTTTTATATATACATCTGCATTGATTCTCAAATACTGCAAAATATGATATTTACATACCAATACAGATTTCATATCCCTAAAATAATCTCATAACAGTCTAATCCCAGCTCACGTTCCCTATTCGTCAACGACGAAAAGTGACGTTGCTATGGACGCTTGGCCACCACAAGGCAGTTCTCCCTTTTCTGACACCTATTGCTACTCATTGCAGAATCATCGTGAGGTCTTATTTTTATAGTCTAAATTCATACTGAAAAGCTTTCCGTGCCCCCTGAGCTCACCTTAGGACATCTGTGTTACCATTTGACAGGTGTACCACCCTCGTCAATTGTTGATATGACTGAAAGCCAAAGTCCTTCGGGAATGTTACTAAAATATGTTGTAAAAATGGACATGATTTGCACAATTTACAAAGTTTAGGACAAGTTTGTTCAACAATATTCAAAGTGATGGGATGATGGTGACATTTTGGTAAATACTGAGCATGCTCTGCACCCTATAAATGACTGTAGCAGATGATTACCGGTATCTATTATCCATCCGAGTGGATATACTGCTAAAGTCTCTGAAATGCCTTTAGAGACGGCTTATGGCAGAAAAGTGAATATTCAAGTCTCAGGCAACAGCTCTGGTGGACATTCCTGCAGTAAGCATGCCTACTGCCTGCTAGGTCAAAGCTTCCAACATCGGTAGCACTGTGCTGTGTGATATAACCGCACATTCTAGAGTGTCCTTCTGTTTGTGGCCAGCCTAAGACACACCTGTGCACTAATCATGCTGTGTAATCAGCTTCTTGAAATGCCACAACCATGAGGTGGGTGGATTATCTCGGCAAAGGAGAAGTGCTCACGAACTCGGATTTAGACAAATTTCTGTCCACTATTGAGAGGAATAGGCTTTTTATGTATGTAGAAAAAGACTTAGATCTTTAACCGTGTGGAAAATGTGATCAAAAACAAAAGTTGTTGCGTTTATAGTTTTTGTTCAGTGTAGTTTCCTAATTACATACAGTACGTCAACAATAAACTCTTCCAATTGCGTGATGGATTGCACTGCATCTTAAAAAACTAAGCCTACTATATTTCTGCAGGGATACATTTGGACTACAGAGTGCTATGTTGTCACATGCCTTGTAAAAGCTCCTGGTGTAGTTCTTTACAGCAGGAACAGCTGATAACACCTTTGTATTTCATACCTGGGTCACAGTCCAGGTCCAAAACCTGCAAAGTTAATCATTACATATGTTGTTTAAAAAAATAAAAAATCTTCCTGACTTTGTTAAAGAAAACGTACCAGATCAGAATGGAGAGCTTTCTGTCAATATTTCATGACATGACAACACACACTGTCATTTTTCTTTCTTTAAAACCTGCTGAATAAGCACTTTTTCTTATATCGTGTAAATCAGAGATTTGAGTTTTTATTTTAGATCAGATACACATCACCTACAGAGTGTCTGTGTCACTTATTGAGATGAACGTTTTGTTGATTTTTTTTTTTCCAACCACCATGGCACATGCTATGCATGATGTTGTATTGTCAAGTGGCTCCAGACACATTCTTGTGATCATCATGACTCAAGAATAAAACGCAGCAGTTACGTTAAAACTTATAAAAGTTCCCCATTTTGAGGATACCATTATGGTTTGCATTGCTGAATATGATTAAAGATGTCAGGCAGAAACCTTAGACTACAATAAACTAGAGCTTTTAAGGTTAACAGGGTTATATTATCCAGCTTTTCAACACCTTCATATGGGTCTCCTTGGTCCAAAAACGTTGAATTCAAAATGTATTGCCTCAAATCCAGCTTTTCCTTGATTTTCAGCCATTTGAATATAATATGAGCTGCATTCAGAATCTGTTGTCTGTGTGAGCTGAACTGGCTCCGCCCACACATGCCCATCTTGGGAAGAGGAGGAAGTACTTCCTCTCGTGGTGCCATGTGCCAGAGTAGAACTGCCTAATTGTGGGAGGGACAAAGGGAGGGCCTACCTTGATTAGGATTGGCTGAACCCGCGATGACACTGTATAGAGTTGGATTTCTGATTTGCTTGTTTGAGCACACACTGTTTAAAATATGAAACATTCCCAGGTAACAGTAATCTGTTGGAAAACCATTAGAAAATGAATTCTGCATCATATGGCCCCTTTAAATCACACGTGTGAGAAGATCTGTCAAATCTCATTTAATTCATTTGTTAGATTTGATCCAAATATTTTAGACTTTCATCATTAAATGTCACAATCCAGTTTTTCAACGAAAAACATATCTAGATGAAATCCTTAGATGATACAGATATTTTTCATAATGCAAATGACCTTCTTGCCCTTCTAAAATGTTTATGTTCATTGAAAATGTAATAATAAGCACCGTCACCACAACAAATCCTATCAAATCAAGCCAGTTGACTTATCACAGTTGTTCATTTTGTTGTGAAAATGTCTTCCCATTTATATTGATATTAAAGGGGAATTGGAATTTATATATGCTGAGTTTGAGAAATTTGGACATATAATCCTCTATCGTTAATTGTTCTTTTGTTCAAATGAAAATATTACACTGGCTTTTTCTTATTGAGTTCTCATTGAGGTCTTCTCTGTGTTATTCATCTAGATACAAACTCCTCCTACTTTGAAACCAAAAAAGCCCATCAGTCATTTATTTTCATTTTATTTAAGACTGAAAAGACAAAAAAACAAAAAGAAAACATCCACACCGGAGCCATTGGCCGTATTAGAGAGACAGCTTTTGTCTCACTAATTTCATTATTCACATTATTGGGCCTAAAAGCATCACACCATTGGTTTTCTTGAAAAACCAATGTGCCTCAAGGAAATGTGATTTATTAGTGTGTTATTGTTAACAACCATGGCATCACTGAATGCTCCACATGAAGGACTTTTACAGCGCCAGATGTGGCATCCTTTTCTATTCATCCAATCAAATGATGAAAGTCCATAAATATTATTGTCAATAATATTCTAGTCAAAACATCTTGTGAATTGATGGTGGATCACTTTGCTTTAGTCAGTCGGAGTACCTCAAGCTTCAAGCCTGGAGGAGCAGGGGACTACACAAGAATAAATGTCAGTAGAGATGAGACAGAATACATGTGTGTGAATGAGAGGAAAGCAACCATAAATATGAAGTTGCAAGAAGTGGAGGTAGCAATAATGAGTATAAGTACAGAGCAATAGTGCACAAAACAGAAGGAAAAAAAAAAAGTGGATGCTGGATGGCGCGGTGGGAGGTGAGCCCTGACCTGTGTCTGATCTGATGTGTGATAGGATAGCAGTAAGACTGAAAGGCTGTGGTTTACAAGACAGTAGTGAGCCTGCTATCAAGTATGATTTGAAGACAGTGGAACTGTCTAAAAGACAGGAGTCTGAGCTGGATGTGGCAGAGATGAAGATGCTGAAAATTTCACGGGTGTGACCAGGATTGAAAATGAACGGATCAGAGGGACGGCTGAGGTTGAGTAGTTTTGTGATAAAGCTGGAGAGTCAGGGTTGCAATGGATTGAACCTGACGAGATGGAGGCTGTTACAGAGCTGTTGAGCAGAAAGACAGGCGGAGGAGATCCTTGGACGTCGTGAAGTCCGACATTGAGCTGCTTGGTGTAACAGTAGAGGAGACGGGGATGGAGGCAAACTCTCCTGTGGCTCATTTTCAATTTAATGGTGACAATTTTTTATAAAAGGCAGAAGATGGACAAACTGTTTGACATCAATATTACATTATCCAAAACTAGATGTTTACTTTATTGATCTTTCAAAACGGAAGGTGATAGAAACTGTCATCCCATTTGTTTTTAGTAATGCTGGGAGTGATTCTTCATTTAATTATTCTTTATTTCATTAAAATGTTTTATATGCAAAGTTCTTTACTGTATAAAAGGCCCTAAACAGACTGAGTGATATTTGCTTTGTCGCCCTGTGTGCCAGGCTCCCCTCTAGCTAATGGAAAGATGCATCTACACAGCTCGGTAAAGCGGAAGCTGGCTGAGGAGAAGGGCTACGTGTTTGACAAGCGGCTCAGGTACAACGTGCGACAGAACGAGAGCAACTGTCGTTTTCGAGACATCGTGGTCAGGAAGGAGGAAGGCTTCACCCATGTCCTGCTGTCCAGCCAAACAACAGACAACAATGCCCTGACACCAGAGGTGAGCACACAAATGTGTTTTAGTTGTTTAGTCACGTTCTAATGTGGGGTCTTACACTGTTAAGTAACCGCGTAACAAGACAGACAAGTAATTGGTTTTGATTGCATCCCAGTTGCCATGGAGCTCTGTTAGAGGGAAATAAATGATAAAGGTTCCCTGACTGACTGCTGTGGAGATGCCCTGGAGCCATTGAGTGACTCCCCAACTGCTCAAGGGGAGTTTTTCAGGACACAACATCAGAAAATTGTGGTTTTATTTGACAGCTGCCAGGTGTGGAAATGTGAGCTGCATGACTCTAACAGAGGGCAATGCTAGGGGGGAAAAAAAGGCTTTTCAAAAGTGCCTCCTGCCAAAGAAGGCCTCAACAAGTTTAGTAATTGGGTCTACATATAATCCAGTGTTATGCCATCTGTTGTCACTGCAGCAAATTGCCAGCAGAACTAGTGAGGAAATTATGCCGCAAGTTCACGGACGAGAACATTATGTAATTATTCTTCAAGAGAACCGGAGACCCTAGAGATGATTTCCAGTGATTTCCGCTGCTTGCTTGCTTTGTAGGAATAACACTCTGCACTGCTAAAGATGGCCATGTTTGCAAGAACACACAGTGACTGCTAACATCTGTTGAACTGCTGATGTAAAGACATGAAGACACGTGTGTGTGTGTGTGTGTGTGTTGTTTAGTCGGTAATATTGTCTGCCATCATGGCATGTTCGTCAGAAAGTGACATGTATGCATTCATATATTTAAATGTAATATGCATATTTGGTATGCTTTGCTTTCAAGGCAGCTGCTCACAGTTTTTGAAGGTTGTTTCTCACTCTTCTTGGTGAAGCAAGCACAGATCTTCTGTGGACGTCATCTGGTTCAATTGTGTCTCTTCATGCCACAGACTTGACGATGTAAGGATTAGGGCTCTGTGGGTTTCACACCATCACTTCCAGAACCCTTTCCTGTTGTTCAAGCAGACGGTAGTTCATTATTATTGTATGTTTGTGGTTTTATTCCTCTTCAAAAAAAGAAATTTGTTGCCCATATAACACCTTCTTCTGGTTTTTAGATGATGGATAAGCAGTATGTCACATGAGCAGTAGTCCTGTGTAAATATTGTTTCTTTTAGTGTTTTTCATGTACATTTCTCCTTCATTTACTGTTGCAGTTTACTCTGACAGGTACTTTACAAGTAAAGTCATTAAAGTCATTGATCAATACCCATTGTTTTAGGTGGAAATTTTCAACCCAAAAAGATTTTGAGACTTGAGGTATATTTATTATTTTCCACCATCACAGTCACAGAATCTGCATGATTTAATTTTGACCTAAAACAACAAAAAGTTTTGTTGGATTGTGACACGGTAAGGAGTGTCACTATTTTTAGAAGCTCTTCTGATTAGGTTTAATGATCCACCAGCTGAGTTTTCTCCACGGGCGTTTAGGATGCACAGTCTTTGTCAAGCTGTGATCTCTTGTTTTTGATACATTTTCTCACCGTTTCCTCAGCAAATGGTTCATCGCTGGCTTTCTTGATGTCAGTCAAAGTCCCTCCATGGAATCACCGTCCAACACCAAACAAATTGCATGTCCTGATTTGCAATGCAGCGTCACAGTGATTGAAAGACTTTGTCATAGTCGATCATTTTAACAGCGTGTCCATCATCTGTTGGAGGCTAACTGATGCTTCTGTAACAATATGCTGCCTTAACACAGCTCACTCGCAACCAAAGGCATTAAACCCTAATAGATATACATGATCGGAATGAAATTCCTGCTCCGAAGTGGAACTTTAACATCTGTGCTGCAGGATGTCATTTTATGGCTGTCTGCTTTGGAGCTTTGTGCTTTGTGCATTGTGATGATTCACTCATTGCACTGGCTGCCTGCGGGAATGCAGCAGCCCAAGATTGGTTGCTCATTTCCACACTCCAATCAGCAACAAGCTGGTCCTTTTAAATTTCCCCCAGATGTATTCAGTAGTTTGCTTTTTCACAGATGAATAGCAGCAGTAAAAATGACAATGGTGTTTACTTGTCTCCTGACAATGTGTTGAATTAACTGATAATCAACCCACAGAAATAAATGCAGGACAGGTCATTCCCGTTCATGTCATTTCTACTTTTTAAAATGTGCATTAAACCAGAAGTCTGACACAGGAAATTATCATTCAGATAATGCGATTCGAATTGTTTTGTACACTGATGAAAAATTGTTTTAAATGGGCCTTTTATTCGACCGCATATTCCTTTTGAGGTCCAATGATATAACACAGGGTTAGCCACAGATAACGGGATGTATCACAGTCATCCACCTCTGGCTCATAACTCAGAACAAACAGGATTTCCTCCTCTCAGATTGTTTGTTGTGTCTCAGATCTTCCACAGAGGCGGTTCTGGCTTTGATACAGTGTCGTGGGCACGGCAGCCTCTACTTCACAAGCTCTGAAGAGGCCTAAACTGTGTGCACATGTGTGCGTACTTTCATGTGTGACAGTAAGCCCGTAAGCTGCGGGCTTATCAAACAGCTCGGATGGCTCCCTCTTCGTCTCTCAGTCTTTGAAGCTACAGGAACCAGAGAGTCTATGGATGTGCTTTCTGAATGACCGCTGCTGAGAAAAATCCTGAACGTTTTCCCTGTACATTTTCTTCCAAGTATTCAATGCTTGCTTTAAATCGCTGTCCCTTTCTAGTCTGGTTTGATGTACAGTGGCTTTCCTATCTTGTACCAACTCATTCTCATTTCTTTCTTTCATACATACACTAACAAGAAACGCTTTGAAACGATGAACGAAAGCACAAGTGAACACAAAACAGTCATCACTTCAATTGGGATAATCTATGTGTATTTAGAGTCATTTTGAAAAACACTGGTTTTGTTGTAAGCCCCCAAAACGAGCCTAATATTTGAATTTATTATACCTTTTATTCAGAGCAGGCTGATTTTTATCCCAAAAGCTCCTGTCTCAAGACACCTAGTAGAAACCCACTATCGAACAACTCATGACTACTAGAAAATACTGTAATTCAAAACAATTTTCACTTAGATTACACCAAGAAGGTAGTGTGTGTGTGTCGCAGAAATGTCATAATGTCACACAAACTTCTGGAAAATCTTGGGTTATAATTTGTTCCACGTGTACGTTCCACAGCATTCCCCCCGAGATTTATACATTTGACAGTTGAAACTACAAAATTACAGTTGAGTTTTTGACAATATAAATACAGTTTCTCCTCAAGTCAAGTAATAGTTTTGCCGTCAATCAAGTGAAATTGAGCTTTTAAAAAGTGCAGAATGAGAATCGCACCAAGAAGAAAGACCAGACTGATATTCTGCAGGCTAATTTCTCATTTGGTGTTCTTAGACAAATGTAGAAACTGAATTGAGAAGGATTCGAGATGGATTTGAGTCACTTGCCACAGCAATAAGACACTTTTGCCCAAAAAAATTGTACAGAAAAAAAAAATCACAAAGTGACATGTTTGAAAAACCATTAGACTCCTTCATGAGTTTTAGTCGCAGCCCTGTGAGATAGAAGCTTGAGGCTCATCGTTATCAGCAATCTCTTCGATTGGCTGCCTCTGTCCTAAGAATCAAGAATGAAAACCTTTATTCATCACAAACACAATTATAATTGGGAGCGACTCAATCACAATGTTTCTTTCTGCTTGGACTGTGAAGGCTGTGCAGAATACAAACATAAACTTATGTATCTCAGCGATATTGCAAAGGTGCGAATGTCCATGCTGCCCGTTTATTGACATGCTTACACAGTCGTAACATGAGCGGTATCTTCTAGGTGTCACGTTTACAAAATACTTAAGTCTATTATATCATCAAAACCAAACTAAAACGGCATTAAAAAGGTAAACCGTTCATATTCAGTTCAATGTGACCAGACATTCTCAGGCTCTAGCTGTAGCCCTGTTCAGTCCTCGCTTGTGGTGGGGGTTCACTGAATCAAGCCAGCAGAGGGAGAACAACTTAGTCAGCAATGAGATCAGGTAATGGAGCAGCCAAGGATTTTCCACCTGTTCACTGAAAAAGATCTTTCAGCTGCTCCGGCAGTGATTGTTGACAAGGAATACATGCCCACATCCTCATGAGCCCTCTGGACTTGCTGTGCAGTAAGAATGTTGTTTTTCTTTCCATATAATTAGCCATTAACAGCATGTTAACCCCCCCCCCCCCTTGTTTGCCAGGTATTTTGGAATCATCCAGTTTGCCTGTGCTCTCCCACAAATTACTCACAGTTGTCCAACAAGCCAAGTATCCAATTGCTTTTGAACTCAGTGTCTAAGAATGCTTCATGCACTCAGAATTGAAATATGGAAATCAATCCACTGAAAGTAAAGGTTAAACTTGTTGCTTAAATGTAGAATTCAGAGGTTCAGGGCAGCGTGAGTGGAGCAGCCATTTCCCAGCTGGTGGTGTTGGGGAGCCTGGGCCGGGCCGGTGGTCTTACTTGATACTTTGAAGATTTTGAACGTCTTTAGTAACATGGAGCATTGGGCACACAAAGTAATGCTAATTAGTCTTATGTATCTTTTACCAGCTATTGTCATGGTTGACGGTAACGGAAATGTCCTAATCTTGCATGAGCAGCTTCTATATTTTCACTCTCCAGGTAGGGTGGGGGCACTTTCTCCAGGTCAGGGAGTTTAAGTGTCTCGCGGTCTCATTAATGACTAATGGGAGGAGGGATTGTGAGATACGGATTCGGACAGACGGCCGCAGTAATACAGTCACTGTCCCGGACTATTGTGGTGAAGAGGGAGCTGAGCTGTAAAGAAAAGCTCTCTGTTCACCAGTCGGTCTACATCCCCACCCTCACCTATCGTCATGAACTTTGGGTCATGACTGATAGAATCAGATTACGGTTACAAGCAGCCAAAATGAGTTTTCTCTGCAGGATGGAAGACGTCACTGTGTGTGATAGAGTGAAGAGCTCGGCCATCTGGGAGAGACTCAAAGTCGAGCCGCTGCTCCTCCACATTAAGAGGAGCCAGTTGAGGTGGTTCGGGCATCTGATTAGGATGCCCCCTGGTCGGCACAGGACTCGCTGGAGAGATTATATCTTTGGTCTGACCTGAGAGCGACTCGGGGTCCCCCCAGAAGAGCTGGAGGAAGTTGTGGGAGACCGAGATGTCTGGGCTCCTTTGCTCTCTGTACTGCTACCATGATCCCAAACAGACTAAGCGGGAAAGAAGTGGGATGGATGGATGGATGGATGGATGGATGGGGTAAATTAGATAAAATGCAATGGGTGAGTGGGTCCTGCTTGTCTTCTGCACCCCCAGACTGGCTTTTACTTGTTCCATTCGTGCTGAGCTGAAGGTGTTCTTTAGACTTTTGAAGTTTGTCTTTTTTTGTTCAATATCACAAGTTTATTGCTCAGGAATGTCACTTTGGCAGCTCTTTTTTTTTTTTTTTTTTTTTTGTCTCTTGTGGAACGAACAAGCATCTGTCTGTTTCATGTATCAAAGCAGGATGTTGATTCATCGTACTAGAATGATGCAATTGTTGACACATACACACACACACACAGTTGCCCTAACTTCCACCGATAATTTAACCATATCATCTTTGGAAAACCTCGCTTTGTGCTCCATTAAACAACATTAGATCTCCACACCTTGAATTTCAACATGCCTTTGTCTCAACCTGAACAATATAAGTGCCCCCCCCCCCACACACACACACACAGAGATAGCACATCCTTTTTAAATTGGGGACAGATTATGTGCTTGGTGAGACATAGAGAATTAAGTTCACTTTGAGGTTGAATGGTTAATATGGGTCATGGGTGATAATCTGATTAAAATGCTGCAGCAGAGTCTGCAGGCTGACAGTAGACAGTGATGTGGCGTTCGAGGCTGACTGGAGGTTCAAGAGGAGATCTTATCAGGGCGGCTGACTGACAATGTCGGCTCTTTTCTTCGTCATCGGTTGACAGGGAGGGCCAAAGACTGTAAACGCTAAAAGATGTATTGCTGGTATTTACTTGCAAGGTGAAATTCCGCTATTTTTAGTCCAATTGTGAGCGGTATCATACAGACTATTTTAGACATTATAACACTAATTTAACAATTCAACTACATTCTAACTGTATGGTTTCATACATGTGCTTCATACATAACATATCCATCATTTAGTGGCAATGGCCAGGTCAGATGACATCTTTTTAAAACACACAAAGTTGCACCAATACTTAATCACACATCTTTACCAGCCATTTGGATAACTGCAGGTGCTTTTATGCTCGACTACCCACAAAAACAGATGAACATTATACCGAGATGAGGATGCTGCACTCAGACTTTCAAGTAGGATAAAGAAAAAGGATCCCATTACTCCTAAGGCGATGCATTTGTGTCTTTCAGGGCTGATTTTAAGGCTCTTCTGCTGGTGTCTGGGCTCTTAATGACCTCGCTCATCATCACATCAGAGACTCCCCACTTCTTTTCCCGGCCAAATCACTTATGTCCTCCACTGAGTTTATTTTCAATGTGTCTTGTGTCTTGCATGAGCGCACCAGTGAGTCTTCCCTCTGTGCTTATGCTTCCCAACTTTGAAACTTCCTAATATGCAGGTAGAAATGCCAAACATTCTCTAAATTAAAGGTAAAAATGAAGACCTTTCAATGCATTCTTTCTACAGTTTTAGTATTTATGTTAACAGATCTATTCATTTTACTGACTTCACCTCCTACTTTGGTTGAAATGTGTTTGTTGTTTTGTTGTTTTTTTTTGTTTTTGATTGTGAGGGACTGTAGACTTGCCTATATATTTAGAGGAAAACCTGAAAAATAATAGTATCCATCTCTTTCCTACAATGCTGCAGCCAACCTAGAGTTGTTGAGCCAATCCAGGGCTGACATGACTAAGCGGTTTATGGCTCTATGACAAACACACACACACACACACACACACACACACACACACTCACACACACACACACACACACACACACACACACACACACACACACACACACACACACACACACACACACACACACACACACACACACACACACACACAGCAGTGTATATTTAATGAAGCTTTATGAATTAATGAAGTTAATGATTCAGAACCTGTGATTTCACTGTTTCTTTTGCGTCTGTGTCAAGACTAACACTTCCTCCTCCTCTCCCTCTTCAGATCATGAAGGAGGTTTGTCGAGCTCTGGGTAACGCAGCTGCCGACGATAGTAAGTTACTGCTGCTCAGCTCTGTGGGCACTGTCTTCTGCAGTGGCCTGGAGCCGTCCTACTTGATCGGGCGTCTGTCCACTGATCGCAGAAAAGAGAGCAGCCGCATCGCTGATGCTGTTCGGTAAGAACAAATCCTGCTGCCATACCCCGGAACTCTTTTATCAGTCGCCAGTAGTCCTTGACACCGATTGTTCTATGACCCCTTCAGGGACTTTGTGTTGGCATTCATCCACTTCAAGAAACCCATTGTGGTTGCAATAAACGGGCCAGCCCTGGGCTTGGGGGCATCCATCCTGCCGCTGTGTGATGTGGTGTGGGCCAGTGAGAGGGCCTGGTTTCAGACTCCATGTGCAGCGCTTCACCTCACCCCCTCTGGATGCTCCTCTTACACCTTCCCTCAGATACTGGGTGTAGCTCTGGTAGGTCCCAGGGAAAATGCTGTTGTAATCTCTTTTGGATTCTGTGTACAACCTTCTGAGTAGTCTGTGTTTCATGCCAGTCGGTCCTTTGTAATGCACGACAGATTGAAACATTTTTATTTACCTAATGCAGGCCAACGAGATGCTGTTCTGTGGACGAAAACTTACAGCTCAGGAAGCGTGCAGCCGAGGTCTGGTATCACAGGTGTTCTGGCCAACCACGTTCAATCAAGAAGTGATGCTTCGAGTGAAAGAAATGGCGTCATGCAACGCACTGGTAGGACCTGACCTGCGCAGGGTGGCAAAGCTGTCTTTTGAATACAACCAAATAATCTCATTCCTTCTTGTGTCTTTTTAAAAGGTTTTAGAAGAGTCCAAATGCCTGGTGAGGAGCATCCTCATGTCCATCCTGGAAGAAGTGAATGAGAAAGAGTGTCAGATGCTGAAGCAGCTGTGGTGTTCAACCAAAGGACTTGAGGCGCTTTTCAGTTACCTCCACAACAAGACTCACGAGAAGTAATTATCCACACGCAGACAATCCCAGCCTGGCTGTGTGGGTCTGAAGCTACCTATGGAAGGACGATAACAATGCTGTGATCTCAAAGTGCATTATGGGTCTTTGTTTGCATCCGTCGAGTGAGTGGATTCTCTGGATCTCTGTTTACTTACAGCTCTGAGGAAAAAAGAAAAAAAAAAAGAAAAAAAGAATTCTGTCATGATTTTGTAAAGCAGTTTTTCTATCAGATTCCCCTATGTCTACATGTTCATCCTATACGTTGAAAGGGTCTAAGAGCGAAGGGCCAAATGAGCTACGAAGCAGGGAGGTGCAGAGTTGATCTGAACTTGTGTGATGCTGAATCATCAGGGTGTATGAAATCGGTGTATGTCTGAATGCACATGATAAAGTGATGATAATATATAAAAAATATATATTTATTTCTAGTGTGCAGGCGAGTCGCTTTCTGTACATAAGATGCATTTTGCGTGATTTTCTTTTTGTCGCCTATTTTTGTTAGTGTAAACCAAAGTTTGCATGAGGACTCTGACGCTTGCTCCTTAACGTGCACATTCCCTCCTCTCTTTACTGTCTTTATGGACTGAAGGAAACCCTCCACACTGGTGAATCACATTCAGTGATACATTTTTATATGATGTTAAAAGAACATAAAATCTGTCGGGGTGATCGCCAAAAAACGGACACTTATTTAAACATTTTGATTCTTTTTTTTTTTTTTTTTTTACTGGAAAAATGGTTGTTTTCCATATACTTTGTCTTCATTAACAACAATTTTCTCCCATTTACTGGAATGAAACTGTTCGGTTTTGGAAATGTACTTACGATTATATCCTCGTACTGACAGAGTGTTTTTGATTCTTTTCGTTTTTGATTCTTTTAACATGCCATAGAACAGACCAGCAGTCAAAACCTTTTATTTACTCACATATAATCTGATTGACGTCAAGATTTTAATGCCAAAAAAACAAAAGACACATTTGATTTTTGTTTGCATATCAGAAAAAAAGTGAAATGGATATAAGTGTCGCGTGTGTATAGTAGCATTAAATATATAAATTAGGAGATGGCACATACCACAGGGGATAAAAGGAGATTTGTTTCCCATCTTGTACTGTGATGGTTGGTTTATATGAAATTGCTTCCTGTTTTAATACAGGTAGTAGCTGTATGAGATGTGTGGCTGTTATTTGTTATTTTACTTTAAAAAAAAAATTTTTTTTAGATAAAACCAGATAGTCACGTTCATATAACCTTACAGCTAATTCTTAGTTGTGTGTTCATAGGGCTGACTAAATAAACGATGTCCTCAGTGTTGTCGGTGAACAATATTGTGTCATCAGAAAAACTTCTGTGTCACTGGAGTCGACTTTGTTTTTAACCTGCATGTGATAACTCTAGATTTCAAGAAACTTTTATATTGCGATGTGTATCATATTTAGGGATCTATTTTGTTTTACCAAAATGTAAATGTGTGTAGGTCTGTGTAAATTGTTTTGTAAAACGTGTCCTTTCTTTCGCAGTTGTACACATGCAGTACAGAATAATATAATATATATGTAAATGTAAACAGTTTTTTTTTCTTTCTTTCTTTTCCTGTAACTACTTGCATGTAATATACTGTATAAATGTGTTGCCTGTCTTAATACCCTGTACTTCAGGGTATGTTTTGTACCAGCATTGTAAGTATTGTTAGAAATGTTGCTGTTTATTTTTGTATTTATTTGAAGAAGCTGTCTGGGTGTGCAGTGCCATGTGGTTTCCTTTGCTCCTCTAATCGCCCTTTCTAAATTCATCTTTGATGAGCAACTGCGTCAGGAAAGCAGAACATTTCTAAAGAATTTCAAGACCAAAACAGAAACTACTTATTGTCGTACAAAAGTTTACTTTTGAAAGCACCAACGTCAGAGTAGCCTTTTGCTTTAAATCATCAGAGGCATGTTAAATAATTTGAAATACTTGATGTGTTTGTTTTCTTTTAGCTTTATCACTATAAACAGGTTTTGATAAATCAACATATTATTGTTTAAGTTGATCAATTTCAATTTACTACTACTTGTTGAATGATTTTCAGTTGTGGATTTATTTTGTTTGTGGTCATTTGATGCTGGGAATGGATTATTGGTTTGATCATGGGTTTTTCTGACATTAAAGTCATTTATAAGTACTCACGATCACCATATACAGTACACTTGCACCGGAGCCCCTGAGAAGTTCAACTCTGTCCTTTTTGTTCACATCATCAAACTATTTGTTTGGGATTTATGTTTTGTTTTTTTTTTCCCTGTGAAACAACTGCCTGTATTCACTCCATCTGTATTTTTCAGTCAGCCAAAACTAGTTTCTATCCCCAGTTTGTGATTTTGTATAAAGTCCCAGTTAGGTGAAGACTTGTGATGTTGCTTCTGAACAGCATCGCAAATTATTCAGGTCTGCTGAATGTTAATTACACTGATCCTCCAAAACAGGGGGTTTTATGTATTTATTCGTCTATTTATTTTATAATTTTGTCTGCGTGCAACCTAAAGTAGAAGAAGCATTTTGCTATGAGAAACGCTGATTTCTCTTTCGGAGTCCAGATGAAAATCAACATGTGAGCGTGTTTCAACGTGTTGATATCGAAGTGTCTAAACTTGAACACCCTCTTTTCTCAGATATTTATTATAAACGACAAACCTTTGGCCACAACCGGTTTTTCTTTACTTCTCACCACTGTAACTTCTGTGGATTTCAAAGTTCCTTCTTTTTGTTTTTCCCTTCCTGCATCATCTGAAAGCACACCTTAGGGTGCCTTAATAGTTTCGGTATCTGTCAATGATTGATCAATACATCGTGATGGGTCGAGTGATGTGCTTCAAATAAATTATTAAAAAAACAAATCTGCATATTTCTGTTTAGTCAGACCCACTAACTGATATGTTGTGTGTTGTTTTCCTGAGCTGAACTAACATCAAGTGACGCTCAACAATACTTTGAATGAAACTTTGCTTGAGTTCCAGTAAAGACTTGACAAAAGATTCTTTCGCCACACAAAAACCAAAACAAGACTCTGTTGTGGTCTTCGGCACTCTCACCTCACACTGAGTTTGTTTTTGGACTGAAGGAGCGTTCGCTTTGTGAAGTTGAATGTCCTTCCTGCTCCTTCAGTATTTCTTTCATAGTTCAAAAACGTGTATTTTAGGCTGATTGGTGACTACATTTCCTGTGTGTGTGTGTGTGTGTGTGTGTGTGTGTGTGTGTGTGTGTGTGTGTGTGTGTGTGTGTGTGTGTGTGTGTGTGTGTGTGTGTGTGTCTTTAACTGGTTCCCAACTTCTTTCTTGAGAGACACATTTGTACTCTCGCAAATAAGCGACCACCAGCTACAGTACAATTACAAAAAAAAAAAGTTGAAATAACCTCATGAACATTCTATATGTGAAATAGTTTCTGGATTATATTTAGTAATGACGACTTCCTTTTGTTTGGATAATGAACTTGTTGGGGTTTCCACGCCGCTTCTGCCTGCATAGCTTGAAACGTCAAACCCCAAAAGATGCATTCAGCTGGTAATTCTGTCCATTGCTGCGACGAAGCCATAGTCCATGTCCTGATACCCTCCTCTCCTTAATGATGGATTCATCTTCCTCTACAGCCTGACACACCGCCCCTTTTTCTCTCGCTGCTTACTTTGCAAAGCTTACCTTTATATGTTCACGTTCACCACCATTAGTTAGCTTTAGTAGTAGTTTTGTGACAGAAACGAGGTGACTCATCTGTAGTTAAAATATGAAAAGTGATGCTCACAAGCGTTTTGTCGCCCCGTCGGATGGAAATCACTGTCCTATAATAAGCTGGAATCCCCTCCAGTCCCTCTGATTCCCAGCTGGATCAAGCGGCTCAAAACATAACCACACGTGTTCCCGGTTGATTTTTCTCACCGTTTCTCAAATCACTTGAAAGAATGGCGCTTTGTTCTCACACACACACACAAAAAAAAACTGAAGCAAGACAGGATTCTTAAGTGAACAAATAGTTTCACTTTATTTGAAAAGAATGAAATCAAATCAAAATGATCCGCTAACGTCTGATGGAGCACACTGCTGATAGAAAAATGGATGAGAACTCCAAACAGCTCCCTTTTAATCCTGGTGAGGTAAAGGCAGTTGTGTCTTTGTGGTTGACTTAAATGTTAACTGCAGGTTTAAGTTTGGGCAAATCTAAAAAGAGCTTCTCTGAGTTTAAAAAGGTCATCAAGAGACCCAAGTATGATTTCAATAGTTAAGAGTCTGCAGCTCGCTTCAACATTATGTCAGAAATAAACAATTAAAATATCAAATTATCACCGTAATTCAGTTTCAGAAAACAGATTTTAAAGTCCACGAGTGTTTCTCTGAACTCAGATATAAAACTCATCTGAGTTCAGAGAACTCAGCACATGTGTAATCACCATACAGTTATCCTCTTTAGAAGATATGCACCGAAACTACTTGTATTTTTCCTTTGCGTCACTACAGTGGGCATTGATGGTAAGCCTCTGAAAGCGTGACGTGCTGAAGAAACAACTCATTTTTTTGACACACGACACATCCTCAGACAAAAAAGCCTCAAAACGATCCACCAGTGATTCAATCTGCTGCAACTTTAACCCCAAACAGGTGATAATTGACCTACAAATATTTTCTCACAGACCACTAGAGCCACAACTCATGGCTCCAAGAACGTAGACAAGGCACAATATTACACTTTTGCATGTCTTTAAATGCCAGTGCATGTCTACAGTTGGAAATAAAGTGGATCATTTCATCTGAGAACGGGAAGCATGTCTGATCGGGTCTAAAATTTGCATCCTGAAATACGTCCGAGTGATTTCATTCAGCTTCAACATTGGTGAGTTCAATGAGGAAAGGACAGTCTGGGTTTCACATCTGCTTCAGGGATTCAGGGAGAAGGTGGGGAGAGACTCAGGGTTTTGGCCGGCCGGCAGGTTATAAGCTCAGTTAATATCACCGACTCCGAGCTGAACTGACACAAACTTTATGAATGGAGAACTCTGATTTTCCCTTAACTTGAAATTAAAATGTTCTCATTCAATCCACTTTTTGAAATCCACATTCATACTCAAAGATCAAGACACTTAGTAACTCGAAGCTACTCTTTAAACATGTTAAAACTTCTGTCAGTTTCACAAACCTGCGTATGGGAGCATGTAAGCAACCTGCTGAGCTGGCGTGTCAGAGCAGCAGGTCACAGCAGATACACATTGTATCCCCAACAATGGGTTTCTCAGTTATTTCTACACCCATGACATACCAACTAAATAGATTCAAGCATTCTTCATTGTGACAACGATGGCTTCTGGTTAAAAAAAACAACCATAAAACTGATTTTTAGACGCTGCAGTTTTGAGTTTAATGGCTTGAAATATTCCTGTTTATGTATAATAAATAGAATATATATATGAAAGTTTCACTGAACTGAGTTGTTGGGGGAAAAAAAATCTCTATTTTGGGACACAACTGGATAATATGATGTCATACAAATTACAACCTGGACTCCATCGGCTTCTTCTGGAGCTGCACGAGGAAGAGTCAAAGCAGAAACACAGCTAAATAAAACCGGCCACTCTCAACACACAATACAGCCGAGTTAAGGACCCTCCATGATCTTAACACAATAAGAGAGAAGAAAACCTTTTAAGCAGCGTCATGCTTAGTTCAATGTCCTACTGTCCTCCGTACATTTACGCTGGAGAAGCAGAGGCCACATTAGAATAACTGGTCCTTCACAGGGGCTCCTTAGGTCCTTCTTTCAGCTTCTTTTTCATTTCTTTTGCGTGCTGCTTGCTGCGCTCTCGCTTTTCCAGTCTCTGTTGAATAAAAAAGAAAAGTAAATGAAAAAAAACCTGTTAATTAATCAGAGCAGTTTTTATATCTTTTTTCACACAAGGCAAAAAGCCTAACAGACTCACCTCCTTCTTAAGGCAGCTGCGCATCGCCCGGTCCACGTCATTACACGTCCCGAAGAACTTCAGGACATTGTGCTGGAGGCAACAGAGGTTTCATCTTGATAATATGTTTACAGGGCGCGTAAAGTATACGTGGTGGACGTGAGCGTGACGTACCTCCTGGTGACACTGCCTTAAAAGGGTTATTAGCTCGTTACATTCATCCGTGTGCAGGTGAGGCGACAGGTCCGGGTGCATTCTGAGTTAAGGTCTTAATGAAACACTGCAGCAGGACTGAAAAGCCACAAGACAAAGGTGCCACTGAGAATACACACTCGCACACAATCGGCCTACAGATCGTAGTCAAGCCCAAATGGCAGGATCACAGCTTCCACTGTGGCGTGGAAATGTGACGCGACGGGAAGTCCTCCAATCAGGTCAGCTCAACCCCCCAAAGTATCTGAAATCTTTTGAAGTACTAACTACATCATGACCACAGACCTTTTAGAGGACTAAAAAAAACAACAATAGAACAAAAATTAATCCAAACTTCCTCCTATTTGAGGAAAGATCCTGAAGTCGAAAAGTAACTGAAGAGACACACCCGACCTTATAACAATGTTGATGGGGGACAGAAGTCCTTGTGCCATCTTCACAAATAAAAAGAACGACCAGAGTCAACAAATGCAAGATGGGAATTTGTTCATCATCATCATCATCATCATCATCACCAGAGTGGATAATCTGCCTGCCTCCCTCCTCTGCCCCGCCACTCTGACGCCACCATGACTGCCATCACTGGCAGCTTGCCTTTACATTACTTTTGAGCAAATTATGGAGAAGTTCATGCTAAACCACCTTCCAAGGACACGCCTTCTAAAGGATACTACTGCCTCCCCATCCCTCTCCCTCCTGAGCTGTCATTGTGCTGCTGGGGTTTGTGTTTCCAGGCCACACTTACCTGCAGACACAGAGACAGCAGGGACACAATCAGCACCATGGAAAACAACAGCATCACACCATTGTTAAGCTACTGGAAACACCTACAGTTGACCCTGGCTCATGCTCCACGGTCATTGCAACAGTTTGGTTATTATCTAACAGTTTACGACTACTTAGTAACACCGTGGCGTGCGGGCTGAGAGTAACTTACCGGAAGAAAATCGGTGTCATGTGAGAAGTTTCCCTCAGTGTAGTGTCACTGTAGCTAACTGAGGCCTCAGCTAATATGAACGATAACTTCTCAACCACCGGACAACTAGCGATTTTTACCCTTTATCTCGACTGTATAGTAACAGAACAATTTATGATGCTACCTTAGAGGTCTGAAGTGAATCTACTGCCCCTGTATTAACACCAGTCATTGCTACAAAGACAACAAGCTCCTGGAGGACATGCTGCCTGCGAGAACTACTACAAGCTTTCGTAATTGTGTCAGCGGCGCTTTGAGTGACAGCAGTCACAGCCAATCAGCGCCCGCCTTCTTCGAGAAAGTAACCAATAGTGTTCACGTATTTTATGAACGGTGGGACTTGTGATGACGCGAGTAGCAGGAAATACAAGAATATTCCCCCAGTATCATTTCCGGTTTTGTGCATTTTTAACTCGTGTGTATGTTTACATTATACTGTTTGGCATAAGTTTAATTCCATACATTTATTGCTATTAAAAAATTGAAATAGAAATAGAAATAGAAATAGAAATAGAAATAGAAATAGAAAACTTTTATTATCATTCTACAATGTACTGGAAATTGAAGCGCTGCTCCTCTCACTGCAAATGAATAAAAATAAGAACAATAAGACTTTTAAAATAGTGCAATTTAACAAAAAATAGTGACATATGGTAATAGGTTCACAGATGTTTCACAGTAGATTTTATATTTGTTTGTATTGGTGTGGTTTGTGATGTGCAGAATGTGCATGTGATTCAATGAATGTGTCAATTTAGGGTTGTTAAGGCTCTGGCAAAGAAACTATTTCTGAGTCTATTTTTACTTTGAAACATCTGTAGCACCTGCTGGAGGGCAACAGGTCAAACAGATGGAAACCAGAATTTTGTGTTCTGCTAAGGTATTGGGAGGCTTAAATGTCCTTCAGGGAAGGGAGGAGGCAGCCAACAATCTTCTGTGCTACTCTGATTACTTTCTGTAGCCTCCTATCTGCCTCAGTGCTTCCCTGTACCATACTGTAATACAGTATGTCAGCAGTAGTAGAAGGTCAGCAGCAGTTCAGTGACCAAGTTGTTTTTCCGGACAATTATGATAATGTAGATGATGATTTTTATTATTTGTAGCTTACTTTTAAGCATATATGACATGTCAAAAATCACGGTAAACAATCATTTTGGTATTTTCTTAAAATGCCACACTTTGAAGCACTTAACGAATTGTATTCGGACAAATGTTCTTTAAATATATGTTTTTTGTTGTTATTATTCTTAGTAACGTTAGAATTACAAATAGTCATTATCATTTTGAGAGGTCCTGACAAAGTGTATTCTGGTACAAATGACCGTACATAAATACAAGTGGCATGAGCATACTCAGTAGCGACCCATGACTTTTAAAGTTGTAGTACAACATCATCAGATAAAAAAAAAAATGCATGAGTGCAATGATATTCAAAGCCTGCTCTGTGCATAGTGCTACTGGATTTATATATTTCTTAATAGTCCCTAAAAACAATGCAATCAGACACTCTTATGTGTTTAAAATATATTTTGTTTAAACATTTGAACATGAGGTAAAAAGGACATTTCCAGATAAAAGAGGATGTTTAATTTCTCTTGTTCAGGGGTAATGAACGTGTGGGAGGTTCAGCCCCCACTCTTGGTGCTTACCTCATTACGGCTTTCCAAATGACACCAGCTGTTTAGTCTCACATGCAACAACAGGCATGTCTTGTCATGCTCATTAAAGGCTTTGAATTTGAAATCAGGATTCAAACACACACACACACACACACACACACACACACACACACACACTTTTACCAAAAAATCACTTTTTCAAGAGTGTCCTGGCCAAGTCATACATTTCCATATGCACTCTGTTCTTTTACATTATGCTTATTCATTTGTTTATTTATTTGTGGATTGCTTTCTTAGCTTGTTTTGGGGTTATTTAAGTTTATGACGTGATGATTGGGGGGGGGGGGGGGGGGGGGGGGGTAATTACAAGATGCAAACAGAAATTAAATAAAAATAAAGCGCCAAGACAAACAAACAGAATTGATGAAAATCGATTTCCAGAAAAAAAAGTATAGGATTCGTATAGGACTTATACATTTTTTAATTATACAAAACACTGGACGCAGAACCAGGTAATGTGGTGAGGCGGCTGCAATGCCACTCCGATCCAGCAAGCGGCGGTCTTCCGAGGTGGTGAGCATTACAGGAAGTGTGTGATTGGTGGATTCGTATCTCTGGCGGTTGGTTTGTATCAGTTGTTTCTCTGTAAGTTGAATGAGCAGGTTTCAGGCCGAGTGGAAAACATCACGCCGAAGTTTATCTACGAAACAATGGACAACTTTACCAGGCGTTTACTGCACCGACTCGTCAGACGGATCCCGACTCAGAAGCTGCGAGCCTCGCTGGAGAAGTGGGAGCGTGTGTCTGAGGCCCAGCGGCGATCTCTGGACCCCATCAAGTCCAAATGGGCGTTGACGGAGAGACTGCTCACGATCTGCGAGGTATGCGGCACGTTCTCGGCTGTCACTGTCTTCCCTTCGCGTATGGTTGAGTGGTTGGCAGCGTATTTATAAAACGACTAACTTCATTTTTAACCGGGCGTGTCAAACATGAGGCCCGTGGGCCAAAACCGGCCCGCAAGAGGCTTCAAACTGGCCTGGCAAACCACCAAGCAAATTGTAAACATTTCAAAGAAACCAGACTTTAAAGAAAAATCTTAAAGGTAGCAGACATAACAACACTGAAACCTGAGCTGAGATCAGTCAGGCTGCCTCAATGTCATGCTCCCAAAGGGAGTCTGTAAAAACATGCATAATGCAACAGCTAGAGGAGAAGGTGTTTGTATTATTTATTATTATATTTTATATTACGATTGCCTTCGTGTTGAGATTGTAGTCATTTTCCCAACTAATTGTTTTGTTTTGTGAAAACATAGACTTTATTAAAATGCATAGTCTGAACCACAACAATTTGTGATGTTTTTCTCCTCAGGAAAATGAACTGACGGTTAGACACGTCACAGAGCTGGAAATGTTGCGTAAGTACATCTCAACACTGTTTATATGCTCTTAAAATACAGTATCAACACACAATGTCTAGCATTATGTCCACATTTTAATTCTAAGTTATTACCCAAAAAAATTGGTTTATTTATAATTTACAAAAATCTTATAAATAATGTTTTTCCTGCCAAGTAAATGGCAAATGGATTTCACTTATATAGCGTTTTTCACCGCTTTATTGCATTGCTTGACATTGTTAATCACATTCACCTATTCAAACACGTTCACACACAAATGGAGGCGGCTGACATGCATGGATCTCCATTCACTCTACCAACCGAGCCACATTCATATTTACCTGTCTAATATTTTATTCATTGTTAAATGATATTTTAATATTCTATTCTGTGTGGAGCAATGCTGTAAAGAATTCCCCTCTGTGATCAATAAAGTCTTATCTATACTAAACCAAAGGCAATACACAATATGTGCGTGGAAAATTGTATTATTAATGTGAAATAAATACACTGAAATAACAACATTAATGTTCATATCCCAAAAGGAGTGAGAAGTCGTCTAACTTATTAGCTGTAAGCCCAGCTCCATTAATCAAATTGAATAAAATCTTTCATTGTAATCAATGATCTTTGACACTTCTTACATAAACTATAAATCATATATGAAGTAATAATACTTCCTTTTGAATCACACTGCTTCAGGTCCACATCGACCCAAACTAGTCTTACCCTGCAAATTCAAAAGCATATCAGCTGATCATAACGAAGAATCTGATCCTGTTTTCTTGTTTTTGATTTTTATCATTTAGATTGTAAAATGATCAAAACCTGTTAAATGAAATGACTCAGTGCCACTCGATCTGCTTTCACTGTCTCAGATGTCATTGAAAATCCAAACCAGGGGATGTGGCACGCCTTCCAGCTCCTGGATCCTGAAGGTATGTTCAGCCGAGAATGTTCATTTTGAACCTTTTTAGGGATGAAGTCAGCTCCCTTTAAACAAATCACTTCAGCTTCTCCAGGGATCAGTGTTTTTCATCTTAATATATGGTTTGAATTGGGTTCTTCATCTTTTTAATTGATGTTATATGGTATTGGTTTTTTTTTTTTATTATTGTATTTTTATGTAATTTATAACTCATCCTAAATGCATTTCCTTTCTTTAATCATTGATAATCCATTTTAGTTTTATAGAAAGACTTTGAAGCAACGTGTTTATATAGTTTTGATGGTAACTGCGTACAATTAGTGGATTTAATTCCTCAGTTACTGCTCAGTTCACAGCTGCAGCTTCCTTGTTCCAGTGTCATATTTGACATGTGAAGTGTTGTAATTAATGCTGCAGAGGAACTCCAAGCACTGCCAGATTTGATTTCTAGTGCTTGTCGATTGGGGTGGTGCAGTTAAAAAATAATAATAATTGCAGGATGGAAGCACTGGGTGTCAGACTCATCCACAATACATCCCGGTACAACATTGTGTGTGCAGGAATGCTCACAGAAAACTCTGCTTTTTCCATCAATTTCAAGGATTATTTTCCCAAAACTACGTCACGTATTGTCACTGACCATTTACCCGCATTTAACTTAATTAGTTCATCAAATAGACTCTCACTGGATGTTTCTCCATGTTGTAATTAGGAAATCATTCCATACTTCTGTCGCATTTGTCTGAAATGTAAATTTTATTTGGACCCTTGTTTTGAAGCATGTTTGAATCTCATGTTTTTCCAGATGATGCTCATTCTGTTGATCTGATACAGTTCAAGCAGCAATTCAAATGCCATCTCAGTGAGCTCATACGACATGTAAGCAACATTTCTTCTCTTTTTTTTTTAGATAACTAAGATTTTTATTGTTGTATTACATAAAAAGAAAATACATTTGATCTGCTTTTATGTATTAAACATCCCACACTGAAAGTATTTTTTATTTTTTTTTTACTTTGAAACAAAGGTCTCAATCAAAATGAAGATGCACTCTGACGAAGCCATATGGATTCGAATTGCATGGGGAGACGCCATGACTCGGCCCAACCACCTCAAGCCGACTTATGTTGTTTATTATCTTCAAAGCCCTTACGTGTTTGTGACCAGCTTGACCTCAAAGCTCAAGCCCCTCTTATCCCAGGTGAGGACTGACTTCTGTATTTAATCATTTTATCATGGCAATGCAGGTGCCGGTTTGTTACCCTCTAACAATGTGCGGCTCCGTGCAGGCCTTGGTTCTGTCCACTCGGCATCGCGTTATTAAGGACGCTCACCTCAGCGGGCGGAATCTCACGGCCATCACAGACCTCCTAATGAAGCGATACCAGCAAGTAAGCTCATTAGGATGTGAATGTATTTAAAGATGACTTTTGCTTTGCCTGTTTCTTACATTAAAGAAAATCTAGTGTTTTTGTCATTCAAATGAATTCAGGCAACAAGCTTTAACTTCTAAGTATTCTTTAACTGTTGATTTTTTTTGTCTTTACTCCCTCTCAGGTTTTTCCCACCAAGTATCCAACTCCTATTGCAGAAAAAAATGAAATTGTGTCACGTATGTATTACTTCTTGAAGCTACTCTATGTACAGTATTTCGATGATAAAGATTACACTTGACTTGAATGTGCATTGCTGGCAGAATTCTGCATAGTGGTAGAGTGAATTTGGCTATATTTATGCATATAGAAAGAGAACAAGCCGAGTCTGCAGCAAAGAGACAGCGGATGGCCTGCGAGGCATTTGGTGATGGAGTCTTACCTCAGCTACAGTCTGCAGTTTACAAGGTAAAAGCAATCGCACTCATCATAATTTGTCATAATCGGAGATGCAAAAGGTCACTCTGTTCTGATAGGTTGATTGATGTTTTTTTACAGCTTGAAACAAAATTCCGAGATCACACCAACAAGGTCATGACTGAGCGGGAGGAGCCTTTCAGATGTGTTGTTAAATTTGCCAGTGTGAACCTGTTGGAGTCCCTCAGACACTGTGCATCCTCAGGTACCGAATCCACAAGAGAACGGCTTCTGTCTTAAAAAGGAAACAATATACATGTTAATTTAACATTGCTTCGTTGTGTTTACAATTCTTTAAATGACCACAAGTGGGCACCCTGACACTCTGGAGGGCATACTCTTTTCTTCTATTTTTTTTCTTAACCACTTTACGGGTTATTTATTTTTTTCAGCATTCCGTCATTCGTTTTTACTTTCAACAGTCCTTTAACGACCTGCTGCTTTATTCAGTGTAGATAGACACTTGAGCAGCAGTCATCAAATTGTATATTAGTGTACAATTAGCACATGAATATCTTTTCAGTTCTCAACATGACCTTTTGTTATTGCCAGACAACTTCATATGGATGATGTGGGGGAGTTGTTTAAACATCTAAAATGTTAATTTTGGATTTTGTGTGCTGAACTGAGTCCTTTTCATTAGATCTTGCTTTATTCAATATTTTCTTTACATTGTGCATTTTTGTTATTTTTGCAGGAATTGCCTCCACTCCTGTCACACCCCTTCTTTCATCGGTCCCTTTAAAAGGAAGGAACTATTTTGTGATCACAGACAACGGCCCCGGTCCCTCCTCACAAATGCACCAGACACAGAACTGATGATGGAGCCTCGATTAAGAGGTTTCTCCCCTGGCATTATTTGTTACCGCTGCTAACCTGAATTTGTCTAGCCTTGTATCGTTGATCTACTTCTTTTAACAGTACAGAAAGTTTTGTTTATCTCAAAGTTAAACTTTTTTTAAGTCGTCTTCGGCCTTTTTAAGCATCCAGAGTTGGTCCTTGTGGTAATGTTGACTGTTTGTGAAGCGCAAGATACTTTTATAGATATAATAGAAACATTGGTTTGTGTGTCACTTTCTTTTACACAATGCTGTACCTTGCTGTCATAGCCAGCAGTGAAATACCAGCTCTAAGTGACTTTCCTGACTAACATGAATTTAACTTCTTTTGTCTGGACATTAAAACTTGACTATTTGGTGCAGATTATTCAAGCATGTCATAATAAACACTTCCAAGCCTATCTATTACAAACATCATTGGTTCAGTGGTCCTTTGTGCTCAATGCAGGTACCTTATAAGAGAAAACATGCAACGTTCACACTCTGGATGTGGTGAAAAACTGAAATTCTGCCATCGAGTCAAAGGTCGGCGTCCGTGTTAAGTATGGGCTGCATAACATAATACCACTGTGCAGTGTCACTAATTGATTTTTTTAGGGTATTTGTGCCAACCTAAGAGTCACTGTAGATTTACTACTATTAAAATACAAACGAAATTTCAACCCGCAGGCACAAAAAAGGCTATACTCGCGAAGAAAGAGTAGTTAATGGTATAGAATGAGCAAGGCAACAACAGAATATTCCTGGTTCAGCCCTAGCTGTGTCACAAGCAACATGACTCCATGGGAATTGCCTGAATGAAAACAATCCAAACGCATGTTGCAAAGGCCAGAAATCTGAACACGCGGTAATTGCAGTAGTGATTAGGAGACGTGAGTGCAGTGATGTGATGAGGTATAATATGATAAAATAAAGGTTGGGTTTCAAATAACCGTAAACGAGTCCTGTGACGTATACAGCGGCTGATGATAACAAATGGGTTGCAATTACAGTAAATTGTTTTAGTGCATAAGCAGTTAGTAGCTGTGTACAGAATACCCTTTTGTGCAATTTTGAGTTACCCTGAGTTGATGGACACAACTTCATGACATTTGTCACCTGACATTTAGGCAATTTGCTCTAAAGATCTATGTGTTTTGAACAGAGTAACTCCAGCGTGAGAGGGATACTACACATGCAACGTAATGTGGCAGTAGGGCTTCAACAGTTGGAACAGTTGCCAATTTAATATAGATGTACCTGGTGTGTGTCATATTGTAACGGGCATTATTCCCTCATATAAGCCATTGACAGTATCCCACAATGCATTAAAAATAATCAGACTGAACACATCCGAGCCAGCCTGCACGGATGTCAAAAGGGCCGTGGGATTTTGTCAAACTTTAAGAAAATAAGAGTTATTGATCCATTTCTCAGGAAGCCGCGAATCGCCATGAACGGTTGAAACAGTTCTCTGAAAAAATTAGTTTGATTAAAAGAGTCTTCACTTACTCTCTGACACTGCTTTACAGACAGAAGAAAGCAGGATATTTGATAGGAAAATACACATTTGTGACACAATTTTAATTTTCTATGAGATAGATTCTCAACAAGCCTTCAGAGGCATGATTTAAAAACTGGGTAAAGTTGTTCTCATTTCATAGGGCCTTTATGAAAAGGGATAGACACCGTGCCCTCAAGAATAATGTATTGGCCAATTTAGCTTACTTTGCTCCACTATCTATTACAGGGGTGGCAAACATAGGGGGCGTGGGCCAAAATTGACCTTCAAGAGGCTCTAAGCTGTCCCGCCAAACCATGAAGAAAACACTGGTGTATTTTTTTTTCAAAACAAATTTCTTCATAGTAGCAGACACAACACTGAGACCCAAGATATCAGTGATGCCATGAACGATTGCTATCTCATTGTAAGTAAACTGGCATTCGTCTAAAAGCCATACTGTCAGGGTGAGTTTGTAAAAGTGCACATTGCAACAGCGAGAAAGGGGAGCATTTCACTGTATTTTACACCAAAATGTATCATCACCATTTGGGTCATTTTTAAATTTGAGTAAATTTCAGTAGTAATTTGGTTTTGTGAAAACAATCATTTTCATTACAAATACTCTGTGCAACAGGTTCAAATTCATAAGTTATCGTGGCACTATTTTACCAGTCGGGCCCACTCAAGATGAAATTGGGCTGTATGTGGCCCCTGAAGTAACTGGAGTTTTACGCATCTGAAATGATTTCTGAAATGAAACTTTCAATTGTAGACAAATTATTATTTCTATTTTTTGGACATAAATTACTATTTTGTGGCCACAAAATATTAATTTGTGACTATGAAGTATTAATTTGTGGCCACAAGCTGAAGTTTGATTTCAGATGTCACATTTGAGGCTCCATATGATTTACAGCCTTAACTGTGGTACCGCGAGCTCCCTCTAGAGCTGAGTCATAAAAAATTTTTTTAATTAATTTGTTTTTAAAATATATAAGATTATCACATGGAATTCATATCTAAAAGATGTATTGGATTAATGAATCCATAGCTAATTGCGTAAGCCTCCGCTACTGTATGTTCAGATTAGCCATGATGGTGGAGAGCGTGATGTTTTCTCATTTTGAAAATAGTCTTTCATTTTGATATTTAATGTATGAAAATATACAGTCACAACGAGGAATTTTCAGAATGACTATTTCAACACAAATAGCCTCTACATTGCTGTTTGTTTGCTCGTTTGTTGTTGATTTTGTTTGTAGAGGAAGTTAGGACTCCACACAGGAAGTGACGCACTCAGTTCCCCCGCTTGTCCCTGAGTGAGAGGAAGGTGGAAGCAGCCTGCCAGCCACAGCTGAGGGACTGCGGGACGGAATGTCTCTACACACTGAGACCTACCGCCGCCGCTGCTGCTGCCGCTGCTGGGGCTCTCTGCCAAACACACGATGGACTGTCAACACAGGAACATGGCTGCCTCTGCCACGGCCAAGATGAATAACAGGGAGTACACAACGACGGACGAGGAGCCTCTGTCGCAGTCTCGGGAAATAGTCAAGCCCACCATCACGGAGCTGACCAAAGAAGTGAGGACGAACATCCTCTGCACCGTGGAGGGATGTGGCAAGATTCTCCCCAACACACCTGCGTTGAACATGCATCTCGTCAAGTCGCACAGGATAAAGGTAATTTCTCCCCGAAGCTGAGTAATGGTGAGCTTTACAGCTGTTCGCGAACTGCTGCGCTAACTTGGCTAACTCGTGAGGCGAAACGCCTTCTTTTAAAACTGCAGCTCATCCGTAACTAACAGGGTGGGAGTGATGGTTCACTCGTGACATCAGGATGTCCTCCGTGTTGGTGAAAGGATACTTTGATTTTGTCTGGTTCTAACGTCTGCTTGGTTGTAATGTTTATGATTAACACGGTAGTTTGTACGAGCTACTTATATTGTCATTTAATATTCTGGATCACGGGGGACAGATTAGCACAGTGCTGAAGCATGGACCACAGTCTACCTCTGACCCTGGTTCCTCTGTCCTCACTGGACCACAGTCTTCCTCTGACCCTGGTTCATCTGGTCTCACTGGACCACAGTCTACCTCTGACCCTGGTTCCTCTGTCATCACTGGACCACAGTCTCTGACCCTGGTTCCTCTGTCCTCACTGGACCACAGTCTTCCTCTGACCCTGGTTCCTCTGTCCTCACTGGACCACAGTCTACCTCTGACCCTGGTTCATCTGGTCTCACTGGACCACAGTCTACCTCTGACCCTGGTTCCTCTGTCCTCACTGGACCACAGTCTACCTCTGACCCTGGTTCATCTGGTCTCACTGGACCACAGTCTACCTCTGACCCTGGTTCCTCTGTCCTCACTGGACCACAGTCTCTGACCCTGGTTCCTCTGTCCTCACTGGACCACAGTCTTCCTCTGTCCTCACTGGACCACAGTCTACCTCTGACCCTGGTTCCTCTGGTTCCTCTGTCCTCACTGGACCAGAGTCTTCCTCTGTCCTCACTGGACTGGGTTTATTGGTGGGAGGCAGTGATTCACTGTTTCCCCACCATGAAAGAAGTTCTTTGGTGGGAAAAGCAGCCTTTTGTCCTGCGATAGACTAAGCTCTTTGTCTGGAATAGGTGAACGTGAGAATGTGAATTAGCTCTTCTAAGTACTCCATGTAGCCCAGAGAGGACACAAGAGGCCCAATGAATGGAACTGAATGTTTGCCATATATTTATATGATTTTCTCCACTTTATTGTTTAAACGTGATCAGGATGAGCAACATTTTAGAAATGATCAGCAACTTTAACTGCATTGCTTTCAATATGATAAAGGATATGTAATTACCGGGAACAAAATGTCTTGATTTTTCAGTGTGCAGCCACGTTTCAACCACAGATTGCCTTTAAAGAGTGCTGCTCGCTAACAAGGCTCTCTTTGTAGTCATTTATTTTAGCCCAAAAGCACAGATCAAGGCTGGTATTTTTAAATCCACAGCAATGTGAGACTTGTGTCAGCAGTGCTCATGAAATTGTGGATGACAGGATGACAGAAGTGCCTAAAGGCCACAGTTACTCACTATCGGCTTCTTGTGCATTATTTATGAGGTCAGAAAGCAAGCAAGGGGCATGATGCGGGATACCATACCTGTTTATTTTGTGTCCACTTTCAAACCAATGTAGTTGGTTTTTTTTGCATCAGCGTGCAACAGTATTAATTGCTGATTTGTTGCCTTACTTGATACTTCTCCTTTTGATTTCGTCCCCTCAGCCTTATTCAAACTCCTTTCATAAGGCTAATGTGACTGTTTTGGCTTGGGTTGCAGCGGTCTTTCAATTCACTGCTCTTTGCAGCAAAAAGAAGCTGGAATTAAAGACAATTACTGTAACTTATCACTGTCTTGTATAGATTTCTGGAGTGAAAAGTAACCCGGGCGGTTGAATGCTGAAAGACAGTGGGCTGGCACCGCTGTAACAAAAGACAGTTGATCTGGGCTTTCTTTCTCTTTTGAGCTGCTGCCCACTACTGACTGATGACAAATAATACCTACACATTAGTCATGCTTCAGCCTACAAATCATATGATGTAGCTGAAGTGGACTGCAAAAGCATTCCAAAATTGTCATTTGATGATAAACCTCTTGTGATGAAGCAAATGCTTTTTGTCTGCTTCGGCTGTTCTCCCTCTGGGTTTCCAGCTGATAGAGGTGACCTTGACCAAGGCCTCAGTATAAATGCCCTGTCATGGACTTGTCTATTATGAACGGCGGCATTCGTTTTTTCAGTATCGTTCCAAATGTGCTTTGATGTATTGCAAAGGTCGGAGCTTTGACATTTCAGGAGATTGAGTGGAGTGAAAAATACACTGTTCGATGTTCCCACATGCACTCGAGTGCAATAATGTGTTCTGCAGCTTTGTAAAGCTGAGCCTGCTGTACCTGCAGGTGGTTTGTTGGTTAACCAAGTTTTGCTGAACCAAAAAGATCTACGATTTTTACTATGTTTACAAAAGGCCTGTTTCTCTCAAAGATTGTTCACAAACGTGTCTAAATCTATGTTAGTGAGCACGCCTCCTTCGTTGAGATAATCCATTCGGCTCACAGGTGGCTTATCAAGATGCTGATTGGACAACAGGATTATTGTACAGGTGTGTTTTAGGCTGGCGCCAATAAAAGCACACTCTAAAATGTGCAGTACTACTCTATTGAGGGGGGGTGTCAGTATCTGGTGTGACCACCATTTGCCCCTCACGCGGTGCAACACATCTGTTAGGCATAGAGGTAATCAAGTTGTTGATTGTGGCCTGTGGAATGTTGGGCCACTCCTCTTAAACGTGCCAAGTTGCTGGATATTGGCAGGAACTGCAACACGCTGTCGTATATGCTGATCCAAAGCATCCCAAACATGCTCAATGGGTGACATGTCCTGTGAGTGTGCTGGACATACAGGAACTGGGATGGATATTTGAGGGGAAAAGTATTAGATCTTTGAGTTCAGCTCATGAAAAATGGGAGCAAAAACAAAAGTCTTGTTTATACTTTTGTTCAGTGGCGGTTCAATGATGCCTTTGACAGATGGGTTAATCATGAATAGACATATGGTGGGGTTTTGATATAAGACACACACTTTTCCAAAGGAACTATATTTTAGATTAATGAAACTGTGGCTTGTTTGCTAAAATCTCCAGAGCAGTAACATGATTAGTTTCTGATTCCGGGCAATACTTTTTTGCAAGGCACAGCCAATGCAGCGTTATGAGCAGTCACTGTTATTTCAAGAATTGCTGTGATTTAAAGGTTAAAATTGCAATCTTGTCTTTGTTTTAACCGACTCACTGTTTTTGTCACATGCAGGATGGTATTGTCAATCCCACGGTCAGGAAGGAGATGAAAGGCTTGCAGAAACTCTACTGCTGTCCAATTGAGGGTTGTCCCAGGGGGCCAAACAGACCATTCTCCCAATTTTCGCTGGTTAAACAAGTAAGCATTATCTTCACTCTTTTGTAACAATCATTTTAAAAACATTTCAATCTGTATCATCTTGAGCTAAATGCCATCTTTAACGCCAAAAAGACCTGCTTTATTGTTTGAAATAAAACCAAATATTTACATTTAAACTTGTGTGCTTCATAGTAAAGGATTTAAATCTATATTCTATGAATAATGTTATCAGTTTGATAAGCTATCCTACATTAATGTCTGTATCTTGTACCACAGATTTAATAAGTCATAGGACTGCTCTTTTTTCCAAATAGCAGCATTTCTTCTTGAAGTCCTACATCAACAAACGTGGCACCGACCAACTCGCATGATGAAAACAGCCACTTCCTCATTTCTCTGGAACCTGTTGAAATCTGTTCATGTTGTCCTGCACTTTGAATATTTGAAAACCATGTGAAGAAAAACATAATTATCAAACTATTGTCTGAAATAACTTATTTGCGTTTTAATCTCTTCGACACCAGCACTTTATGAAGATGCATGCAGAAAAGAAACATAAATGCTCCAAGTGCAACAATGGCTACAGCACCGAGTGGGACCTCAAGAGGCACATAGAGGACTGTGGGAAGACCTACCAGTGTACCTGTGGCTGTCCGTACGCCAGCAGAGCAGCGCTGCTCTCGCATATCTACAGGACAGGTCACGAGATTCCTACTGAACACAGGCATGTACACGTGTAGCCCAGATGAGATTTTTAGAGACATGGTGCAATGTTTCAGTTCATAAGGATGGTTTTCATTTTTGTCTTGTTCTTGTTTGGTTTCTTGACAGAAATCCTCCAGTGAAAAAGCGAAAGCTGGAGAAACTCTTAAGTGGTGCTGAAAAGGTTAAGACCAGCGATTCCTCTTTCCAGATTATGTCTACTACTAAGGAATTGTCAGAGACTGCACTCCCCTCTGATTCAGCTGTTCACACCCCGGACGCAGTGAATCAAAGCTCTAACTCTTTAAGGAACCCTCCCAAGTTGTTTCTCCTGAAGCCTAAGATGGCTTTGGTCAGTGTTCCTGTGATGCAGCTGGCCCACCTGCCCGTTCTCCTTCCATCTACAGACAGTGGGACTCTCAGATCTGTCGTCCTCGCAGTAGACAACCAAGGCTCTGTCAGCACCCTGCAGCTTCTGCCACAAGCCATGGGAGCAGTGGTTCCCCAAGTCGATTCTAAAAGTTTGAGTTTCAAGGACAGTATGCCCACGTCCCGCTCCTGCCTGGGGCCCATCAGCACGGGAGTGCAGGTCAGTCTGGACCCTGAGTGCACAGAGGAGTCAGCCAGCAGCGTGGCAGGCCAGCGAGGAAGGAGCACGTCCACCAACATTCAGACAGACAAATCGTACTTGTCAGGAGTGAGTGCTGCTGAGGGAATAGGCCTCTGCTCCATGGCCGAGTCCTCGGTCTCGTCCTGCTCGCAGACAGACATCAGTGTCAGTGCTCAAGTCCTGCTGCCAGTCAGTGTTGAAACTCAGACATTCTCCTCCCGAGCAAAAGCCACATCCTCTATCGGTGCTCAGACAGACTTCCAGAGCCTGAGCCAAATTCCTTGCTCGTCCACTGAACTTCCGTACAAAACCAGGCAGACACAGACGTATGTTGCTATGTCCCAGGCAGAGGAGAAGGCTCAGGACCAAGCAATCATCTGCTCTGATCTATTTGCTGGTGACTCTCTTAGTGTCTCCACCCAGACTGCTCTGGACCTTGAGGACACCCTGAGTGCTGCAGGAAGTGGTTTATATGAAGACTCCAAGTCAGTGGGTGGTATGTGCTATGGGGTGCAGACACATGAGCTCAACACAAACAACATGGCAGACAACCAGACCCAAACAATGACCCTGTTAAATGACCTCGAGAACATTCTGTCTCACAGCATGTCAGGACACCAGGTGCTCACGGAGGCCTCTGCAGGCTGTGGGTCTGGTCTCGTTTCAGTTCAGGAGCAGCACAATGGCATAGACTTTGACTTTGAAGAGTTCCTCAACGCCGGGCATATTCAGACACAGACCGAGGAGAGCGAGCTGGGAGGGCTGGGTGGTGACACGCCGCTGGAGTCTCTGGACATTCAGACGCAGACAGACTTCCTCCTCATGGACGAACTGGACCAAAACGAGGGACCAAGTCGAACACAGGCCAGCGACTTGGAGCTGTTTGACACTCAGACTCAAACCGACCTCAATTTCCTGCTGAACGCTGGAAACCACATGCCCTTGAGCAGCATCTTACGACATTCAAGCTTCTCTATGAGCACAGAATCCTCAGATACAGAAACGCAGACGGACCTGCCTCCATTTACCACCGGCCTCCCTGCTCAGGCTGCTGTCGGTCAGAGTGAGCATGCAAGGCTGCTGAACAGCACAGAGACGCAGACCGTGACCAGTCAAGCAGAAGGCCTGGGACACCTCTTTCTGACCAGCAATGAAACGCAAACGGTCATGGATGACTTCTTGTCTGCAGACCTGGCATGGAACATGGAGTCCCATTTCAGTTCTGTGGAAACCCAGACATGCGAGGAGCTGTGCGCTCTCTTTCACCACCCCGAGAAACCCAATCGCTGAAGGCCTCTGAGTGAAGCTCCGTGAACCATTGCAGTACAGGTTTTCATTATAAGCCTCCTCCAGTGAGGCTGATCTGTATGTGCTGTCCTCTGGCAGACCATAGTCTTAGAAGTCAGAAGTCTGCGAAAACGTTTCTGACCATTCCACTGGGGGAATTGAGTCTAGAGCCTTTCCAGGTGTACATCCTAACAGCTTTGCTGCACTTTATTAGCTCAATGGGCAGGAATTATCATCTCCTGTGACAGTTTACATGTTTATTTGCACTTTAAGTATTATCTGTCTTGTCTGAAAAGCCGGTTTACTTGTATATTTCAGTGCGTTACCACTGTGGCTGGCTTTTGCTGTTTGGTCTTACTCGATCTCTACAGCAGTATGCAGCTGTCATGAAAAGGCTTGCAACATCACTCTGTATGACCTGACCCAAATATGGACACACCAATTTACAATAATTTCCTCAGTCCTGTACAGTATACAATATTGTGCATTCAGTTCACATGTCTGAAATATGCATGAAGCCTTCACATGAACCGCAGCACAGACACATTAGATATCAAATTTGCGCTTGTGTGTCTTATGGTCTCCTCCTTGAAGTTGCATCCAAGTTTTGCAGTCAAGAGAAATCCAGTGAATATCAGCTTTATCTTTCAAAACAATGAATAAGGCATCACTCAAAACTGTGTCGATGTCTCTCTGAAATATACGGTTCCTCATCCAAGTGTGGCACAAGTGACCATAAAATGTATGTTTGTCAGTTGTTGTACACCTTTTCATTGACGGGTGTATCGCGGAGTCCAATGTCACGTGGACACTTTTTCTTTTGTGTCTGGTCCTCTAAAGTGAAGAAGTCCACTGCAGTTTGTGAGCGGACAAAGCTATCATTGTCTTTGACTTATTCATTAGCTGGGTGTAGGTGTATACAGTAGCAGTGCTCTGTGCGTAGTGATCTAGTTGTCAAGCATAGTGGATTAGAGCAAAGATTAGCACAGAGTTATTGTATGTATTCACGGTCTGTTTTTGACTGAAATAAATCCTATTGAATTGAGTTTTAATTCCAATTCCTAATTTGTTACTCTTCTCAAAGTGGCGCAGAGTTATCGTTTTTCCTTAGGCAGTTACCTCATGGGCACCACAAGTACGCCGGGTTCTACTAGGGGAACTCGGAGGTTCGGGCCTTCTTTATTTGTTCATTTTGTTACGTCGGTGCCTTAGCCCAAGTATAAACTTGAGTTGTGTTACGGATAATTTGCTGCTTTAAAGTAATGCTCCTATTTTTTACAGGTATTCAGTGTAAGAAATGACTCGATGCTGAAAAACTGTCAGAATCCTTTCAGTCTTTGCCTTGCATGTTAAGCCATTCTGTGTTGGTGTCTCCATCGTGGTTGCATGAAACATTGGAATGTCCTTCTCGTCCATAATTTCTAATTTCAATGGAAAGACTCATGTCCCGTCACATGAGAATATTGCTATGCAGCATTTAGTTGAAAAGAGTTTCTCTGATTCCATCTCCCTATTTTTATGGACGGGAAGTTAACGCCGTTACACTTTAGACGGTTGCAGTACTGAGGAATGTACAGGACATGTCACTGTGCCCAAGTATAACATGCTCTATTTTTTCTAACCACCTCTGCCTGTGTTAGGATATTTTCCCCTGGGTTAAGGCTTCGGCACAAAAGGTTCAGCATTTCCCGTTTTCATTTGTGATTGTCAATATGAGAGACGGCACAGCTTCTCCTCACAAGTTTATTGTAACGGGGTAATGGCTTGCATTAAACACAACTCTGTGTAGTAGCTCTGTCAGTCTTACGTGTCAGTTACAGTGCTTTATTTCCTCCCTGTAGGGAGTGCATGCTGTCATTTTTTCCAGTACAAACTATTTGTTTTAGCAGAATCTCAGTTTCTGTTGCTTATGTGTGTAGTTGAAGGTTGCCTTGATTATTAATTGTTGAAGCTACACGACAGACGTTGATAATAAACTGCTGGAAAGTGTTGGTTGTCTTTTTTTGGGACTTGCACAACGAAGGGGAAAGGAAAAATGCAGTGTCAAAAATAAAGTGCTGAAATCATTCAATAATCTGTGATTCATCGTGTACAGCAAGGGGTGTTAAACATCTGGCCTATTGGACAAAACTGTTCCACTAGATGGTAAAATCCGGCACTCGGGATGACGTTTCGAGGTGTGAAAATGACAAATTCCAGAGATTTAACTGCCATTTCTAATTGATGAATGCAACTTATCTTACTGACCAAGTAGCATTCAAGCCACGCTATGACAGTTTGTAAAAACATGCATTCCAAAGCCTTCGACAGTGAGGGCATGTTTTGTTTTTCAACATTTCATTGCATTTTTTTTACACAAGGCATCATGTTGAAATCACACTTATTTTTCGATAAAATGTTCAGTTTGTTTAGCGGGTGCAAAAATAATTGCACTAAAAGCAGATTATCTAGGGTTTTCCCACAATTCCAAGTTTAACTTTACTCGTCCAGGTTGTTTGACAGGAAGTTCGGCTATATAATTTTTGGAAGCTGCCAATGGGTTAAAACACACCCTAAACGGGTCACGTGTTCTTTGCAAGGTTACATTCAAATCGGTCAGAATAATTTCATTCCATGGTCTGTGATTTCAGCCCGGGAGAAGAAAATGCATGAATGTGCACTTCCACAACGCTTTGTTCATGATCACGTTTTGTTCCGCGGTGCTAAACATAGAAATGAATAAAGGCGATTTGACAGATGTGGTGGTGCAGATGTCGTTTGCACTCTCCTAACTAGTGACCTATATGATATTGTATCATTCTTTACACACTCATGAAAAGAAATGCAAATAACCATGGCCTGAAGTCATTTTATTTGACATGTATAGTCAGGTAGGACAGTTGTTTCAACACTTTTAAATCTCATAACAACAAAAGCATACACTGAGTAAAGGAGCAGACAAACATAACCCTGATTGAATTTCACAGTTTACGGATCTCAATAATACTGCATAATCTTTGTGCGTCTGCCAAACCTTAACCCCCTAATCACCATTAGCAGGAGTCACAACTCGTGTTCAATTGTGCTGAGCAAATGCATTAGTTTGGCAGCTGATTATGTAATTTCACAGTAAACCAGTGAAGTTCCTACCCAGCTGTCATCTGGTTGTTTGAAATGTAAAAAAGAAAAGAAAGGTGTGAGGCAAACACAGGACTGTACTTGAGTTGGTGCTCCGTAGCTAGGTAACAAGAACAGCTACTGAAGCACTTGTGGGAATAGGCTAGAACAAAATAAAGACGGCTCTAAATAATATCAAGAAGGGGTGGGAAATTCTAATTATTTCAAAGGGGCCACATGACAAACTAGTAAGGTCCAAGCCATAAGTTGAACTATTATGGAAATATTCATTAACTGCAGTATGTTACATAGATTTATAAACTATAAGCTCTGCATCAGTAAAGCAGTTTGATTTGGTGTTTTGCCCCCCACGAAACCTTCAACATTCTGTGCTATGATTTAACAGGTGACAATAGTTAGCTCGAAGAAGTCCACATGCAAAAACTAAATGAATTGCAAAAACAAATAATCCAGTGACCTTTAAAACTAAAGCACAGTATGTGTAGTGACTGATCCCCATACAAGGGTATTTCCATAGGTTTTCTCCAAGTTCTCATACCAAACTATTTCCTTTGACTCATCATTTCTTACTGAAGTCTTCTGGTACAACCAAACCAAAGGACAGCATGAGGACTTCGGGCCAAATCTTCGGGCTCAGCACAGAGATTTTCAGGAATGTACATTTATATATGATATGGGGGCACACAGCAGTGTAATGGTAACCACTTTCTATGGTTTTGGTGAGGGCTTTCTCCTGCTATTCCAGTTTCTTCTGTGTGTGTGTGTATTTCACAGTCTTACAGCACAAAATGGATTGTTTACTAGGAAAACAGGCATCTTCGGTGCATGTGAGGTTGTGCAATCGTCCGGGAGATGCTCCTTCCCATCGGATACCCAGGGTGGTGCACCGCTTCCGGTTTGGAAAACACAGGTACTTGATGCCTCTTTGGGATGAAACCACGAGCAGCAGAGTAGAACTGAGGATTAAACTGACTTCCGTATTGCCTGAAGCTCAGGCCCGTGCTGTGAGCGTGAAGATCTGATATAGCAAGAGTTTCCATTCTTGATCCCCTTCTTCCATTCGTCTTATGTAATGTGCAACCGCTTTCTTCAAAGAGTTCCCCATCTGAATCCTTGCCTCTGCAGAGAGATCTACCGATGTTGGGACTCCGCTGTGGTGATTTGATTGCAGGTAAAAATGTGAAGTTTCTAATGGGAACCACTGTGTCACTGGGTCGATGGCTGTACGTCTGTGTTTTAGCGGCTCTGTCATCCAACAGAGAACAATTAGATGAGAGATGATGAAGCTGCACATTAGCTGGTCGAAATGTAAATTCCTCCTTTTCCCCAGCTGAAAGATGTGCCATGGTATTGATGGCAGTCAATTCTGGTGCATCTGACTGCTGAGCTGATGCAGCCATTGGACTAAACGGCACTTTCTTCTGGTTTAATGACAAGGATTTGTTGCCCTCCTGACAGGCGCTGCTCTGTTTTGCATTGCTGGCGAGGCTCCCTGCACGAGAGTGTGTTGGGTCAGCAGACAGAGGGGTTGGATTGTCTGCCTCCTTATTCTTTGGTATCCTGCATTTCTTCTCAGTCACATGTATGCAGCTCATTGGAGCCACCCTGGCCCAACCCTGGACCTGTTGAAAAGACAAAGTAAGTAAGTGTTGACATTTAGACGTGTTTAAGAAAAGAAAAAAAAAAGCCTCCTCTTTTCCCATCTCAAAATCAGACGAAAGGTATTAACACATGAAATTAGGACATTACTCTGAGGTGAGCAAGGTCCAAGCTATGGTTAATGACTCACAGGAAAAGTCAGCCTCACCCTAAGAAAAGTAGAAAAGGTGAGCCGTGCTATTTATTAATAGTCAGTTTGTGGGGGAAAAACATTGAGAGTCACGGCAGTACATCACTAATTCCTGTGTGACATTACGTATGTATTCCTTAATGGAAAGGTATTAGGGCTGCATGACATACCGCAAGATTAGCATCACTGCAATATCAACATTTGCAAAATACACCATCCAAAAAGACTCTGAACTGAAACAAATCATATATTGCACTCTGCATGTTGACATATTTAGATAATTAGATGGAGCCCTACTACTCTACAAAGTTGACAACAGGTTCTATTTTCACATCATTATTTCAAAAACACATCATGTCTGTTGACATCAGGCCAGAGGTCACAAGTGCAGAAGTATTTCTTTTAAAGGAGACATATCATGCTTTTAAATCCTTCCTTTTTACATATAAATCATACAGTTGTGGTCTATACAACGCGAAACTGCAATGCTTGGGTCTGAATTCCTCATTATTAGAGCTCCACAGGCCCCTTTTCAACCCCTTTTCTGATGCGCTTCTGAGAGCAACTCGTTTTGGGGCGGTCTCTTCATACCCCGCCTCCTCTCCAGGTTGCAGAGGTGACACTCGGTTCAACGTCACCCTGTTCGGCCATCTTTGTAGTTTGATAGAACAGATACAATTATCTAGCGGCGCAGAAACTTTATATTCACACATTATTTACAAAATGTCAACAACGGAAGATTTGTCCATCCAGCCATACATGTTGGAGCCAGAGTCGGACCCGGCGGAGCGAGATGAAAATGACGATGATGCACCTACAGAACAACGTCTTCATATGGATGTAACGCAATGGTGTGTTACTATATTTACACTAACTTCTCCATCCATGCCCACTACTACAATACTGCCTGTATTACAACGACTATTTAACACAGAAGTTACATTATAATCTAAAACGAGCACACAGCGCTAACATATGAAGACGGTGCAACTGCTAATGCTAACAAAACAATGACAGGGACGTCTTATCATCACACTTTTTAGCGTTTTATACAGCTTACCGAAGTGCTCTGTTCGTCGTCTCCATAGATAGAAGGAACTGACCGCTCAATCAGACCAAGTCTTTCGGCAAATCCTTCTTTATACTGGCGGAGGTTGCTGAAGCAGTCGTCCTTAAAGTGATTCGCGCACACAAAAATGACCTTACCCACAGATGTGGGTACATTTCTGTGAAAAATAAAACTCAACCAGGCACTTCGAAAAGGTTCTGATGCTGGGAGACGGTGTAACGAAGCTTGTGGGTTACTACATCCAACAACCGAACATTTCGACTTATCCTCTCGTAACTTCGGTTGGACTACAAAATCGCAGCGAGAAACAAAAATGGCGGATTGCTCGAAATGTCGATGTCCTAATTTGGCAGTTCCGCTGAGAATACTGTGACGTCATTGTTCAAAAGACGTAATAGAGAATAGAAAAATCGAAACCGATCGCAAAATATGACCAAAACAGAATATAAAGATATCAACGGAGCACCTGAAGAGACTACTTTGAACTTTTCTGTACTTCTAAACACTCTAAATATACAACAACATGCATTTAAGGGCTAAAAAAGTGGATTTAGCATGATATGTCCCCTTTAAATGATCAAGAGGAGAGACCAACAAGTCACCCAACTCCTCTTCTGGAACACTGCAGAAGTGCAAGTGATCAAAAAAGAGAGGAAAAAAATAACAATTAACTCAGTGCGAGGTCCAAGAAGAGAATGAGCAAAATTACTAGGAAGCACGAAGCCATAGACGTCCTATCGAATATGAATATGTTAATATAAATATGACACAACTCCTGAATCCTTACCTCTGCAGAGAGATCTGCACTTTCTATTTTATTTTCGCAGTGTTGATAGATTTGTCTTGTTGTTTATGGCATTTGCACTAATTATCTTTGCACTGTTTATGAGAGCTGCTATTTTTAATTTCGTTGTGCCTCCAAGGTGCAATAACAATAAAGGAATTCTGATTCTGAACTAACTTCAACATGACATTAACAGTCAAACTCAGACAACAGACACACACTACTTACAGAGTCTTCCAAGCTTGAGTAGCAATGATACTCATGTGGCCTATGTTCATTCAAGAAGTCTTGCTCACTAAAATCTAAAAGGACATCAACATGGCTCCTGTCTGGTGTGTCGGTCGACTGCTGCTCGACAGAGTCCTCCTCTGTGTCCTCCTCTGTTGGACGAGCTCCCTTTTCTCTATCCACCGCTGGAAGGTCATCTTCTCTAGAGATCTCCATGATTAGCTCAAGTACTTCCTATGGAGATCTAACGAGGAACAAACACAGTAACGATACCGAGAACCAAGCTGCGAACAAAGGACGCCGCCATTTCTCCAGCGACACCGGAAAGCACGTGATCTTCATACAAGAAGTATGTCTTAGTTTTTTTAATTCTCAATTCTTAATTAATTTCTCTTTGTGTAGTTATTCAGCATGAAGGGTTAAGGGTACATAACCGCTCAATTGACACACTTTTATATTGTCTGTAAAACTGAATATTTATGGTGTCCGAGAGTCTCGCAGTTCTACACAGAAAGTGACGTGTTCGCTGCTCGCTATATACTGTGTCATTTTTGCAACATGCAAAAGAAAATGCTTTGTGAGCGGCACATTAAAAAGAGCCAGAGAAAGAAACAAAAACACACCAAAAAAATGAAAGCTGCAGGCAGCATCGAACGGATCCTCGGATCCTGATGGGACTCTGAATGACAATGTCACCTGAAAAGTGGACAGACGTGGCAAAGGGATGTTGAAGCGTTTTCCAATACACTTCAATGTTAAAAATAATTTTAAAATAATGTTCTATTTAAAAAAATTAAAAGACATGAAGAAGTTTAAAGAAGGTTTTTTTTTATTATTGAAAAGTTGAATGTATTTAAAGTTGAATTGTTTAAATTGGTGAAAGTTTTGAAGAGGTATCGGCTGAAAAGAAAAAATCTCCATCCATTTACATGGGAAAAGAAATTTTAGAAAAGTTTAAATATTTTTAAAGTTTAAAGGATATTAGAAAGTTCCAACATAGCAAGAATGTCTTTGAAAAGCTGCACATTTTGATGGTTCAGATTGGATAGACTACACACACTGACTCGGAGAGACACAGTCTAAAATACTTCACCACCTACATATAACTCCTTATATATTGAATAAGCTGAATAAGCCAGACCTCTCCCTATGCAATAAATATAGAAAAGAAGTTGGTACATAGTATCACTATTTCTGGCAATGCAAACTAATCAAAATATTCTGGGGTGCAATTTCTAAAGAACTGAGTGGCGTTTTCAGGGTCAGCATGTAACTGCTTGTTGGCCAATTTTATGTTCTTTTGTTTTTGTGTGGAATCCAAAAAAACAATAAAACTGTTTTTAAAAAACAGTCTCAGTGTGTGTCCGTTTTGTTGACACATTTTTTTTTAAACAGCAGCGGATGCCTTCAGAGACCAGCTGTGACGCCGTCGTCATGGTAACGCCGGGTGCGTGACGTCGGGAATGGGCGGTGTGCAGACGGGAGCTGTGCACTCTGCAGCACATCTCTCTCTCTTATGTAATAAATATGAATGTTACATGGCGCTTCCCTGTGATCCAGCCGGCTCGGGCATGCTCGTAGTAACTTGATGGAATAGTCCAAATAGACGCATTGAGCGTGAAATAAACTGCACTGTAATACCAAACACCAAACACTTACAGGCGTTTTCTCTCTCTTTATTTTTTAATTGTTATTATCCCTCTGACTTTGTATGTCAAGCGTGTCAAGGAGGAGGTGAGCCGAGTTATCATTTGGAGGAAACCATTATGCAGAGCTGCTACGTTGAGTTCAGCACGTACACACAGACGTCAAAGCGCTGCGGAGGAGAAACCAGCCGCGACTCGAGATCACCGCGTTTAACCAGCGCGCAATGGACGGAAGCGCTCTCCTTAATTTTCTTACACTCAAAGATGCAGTCTTTTTCAGACTGTGCTATTTAAATTGAGTAAATTTGCAGGGGGGATAACCGACAAGTTTGCTGCTGGACAACAACCGCTCGGTTTATTGGCGCAGCGGCGCAGAGTGTCCGCCTCTGACGCTGCCGCAGCACCTATCCGAAAGAGGAACACTGACACCTGACGGCTCCATCCCCCCCGACACGCCGCTCTTTTTCCTCTCATCACGACCACTCCGGCTCTGCAGTGCAGAGACTGTTGCGTTTTATGGAAGCGGACTCCGTGCAACCTGTCGTCGTCATGCTGCCCCCGAAGAACTGCCTCCCGAGGAACTACAGCTGCATAGCCGGGCTGTTCGGGAGCCTGGCAGCAGCAAACTCCAGGCTGGATGATGGGGACGACTTTGACATAGTGAACACGACGTGCGAGCCCATCGAGAACCCGGTCGTGGATGAGAGGCCACGGGGCAGAGAGGTTTTCCTGAAGCCTCCACAAAGTCCAAACCTGCGGCGGAGGTGCAAGTCGCTGCCCACGCCGACAGAGAGAGCAAAGTTAGAGGTCTCCCGCAGCAGAAGTCCAACCAGTGAGAAAAAGGTCCGCTTCGCCGACTCCCTGGGTCTGGAGCTCATCTCAGTGAAACACTTTGATGACACAGATGTCCCAGAGGTGCCCGAACGCATTTTGGCCAAAATACCCAAAGGACCCCTCCACCTTAACCATCTGGACACAAAGTTCCCCCGGGCGCCCGCGCAGTCTGTGTTTATGGAGTTGCAGTTCACTAATCCTGGCACGCTACCCGGCTTTGAGCAAAAAGTGAGGGAGGTGAAAGTCTCACTGGAGAGCGTGGAGGCGGACGAATTCAGCCTCTCCGGGTTCGTGCGCGTCCTGAACCTGGCTTTTGAAAAGAGCGTCTCTTTGCGCTACTCCCTGAACAACTGGATAACATTTATGGACAGTTTGGCCTCCTATGTGCCCGATTCAAGCAACGGTGTCACTGACAAGTTCCGATTCAAGGTCGTCATGCCCACTTATCTGGAGAACGGGGGCACGTTGCAGTTCGCCATAAAATACTGCGTCGGTGGTCGGGAGTTCTGGGACAATAATAATGGGAACAACTACAAAGTGCGGCGTCACCGGTTCAAGATGTCTCCTCCTCGGGAATGGGAAAATGGATGGATCCACTTCATCTGAGCTTCACAGTGTGTGTGTGCGTAATTTGCGCGTAATTGATCCCCGGGTACCTGTGACATGTGGTGTGTTTAAAAAAAAAAAAAAAAAAAAAGCCTTTTTTTCTGCCATTGTCAAGCTGTGATAGGCTACAGGAACATGTCCCTTCTATTTCCAAAAACAGCAGCCCTGCTTTGAAAACACAGAAAGTGTTTTAAAACTACCGAACGCGCCTGAAATGGGTTCCTGGTGTGGGATGTTGTTGGATATTATGCCTTGATATCAGGGCTCTGTACAGCTTGGTGCCCTTTGGGAGGGCATGACCACGTTATGTAATGTAGATACACGTGCCACGAAAAAACGTGCCGAGCAATGCCAACTTAAGGCAACACTGCTCATTTGGGGGAGATACTGTACATTTATTTGATGGCACAGTGTTACTACAGTTGTGTGCAATGCATGTGTACAGACATATCGGCCTGTTCAGGAACCAGAAAGCATCACATCCTGGCTGATGTGGACCCCAGACCAAACAAGTAGCATCCTCCTCGCTCCTTACCAGGGGAATCACACTCATGTCTTACCTAGGTGACAGAAAAATATGTGGGAGGGGATTTTATTGAGTTTTTCATTTAGTTTTGAGATATTCAATGCACGAGTTCCTACTTGTGACATTAAAACGCCTTATTCTAAGATATGTTGTAGGAATTTGTACATTGAATGTTCTACAGTATTTCTTCCAGATTATCTTCGGATTATTATTAACATTAAAGTTACATTTTAAACTATTTAGGGACACTGTAAAAAGAAACTTGCCTTTCAGCCATAGATGTGTAGCTCTTCAACAACCATTGCACATTATCTTTCTGAAATAAATGTTGATTTTTAGTATTTTTATCAAAGCGTTGTGGTCTAACCAAAGTATATAGAGCCTGACCTTAGATGCGAGATAAAATCAAAAGTTAAACCTACATATGCTACTGAATCACAAAAGCTTTGTTTGTAAAGAAAGTAACTCGATGCTCTCATGCTCTAATCTTAATTAACTCCTTCAATCCACCGCTTTGTCCTGAGCAAATACATATATTGGCTGTTTAAGATATTAGATATACCTCAGATCTTGTGTTGTCTCCTTCAGGTTGAACAGATGCTATTTGAAAGAAAACTAACCAATTCAGGTAATGCAGTATTGATGTAAAACTCTTGTTCCCTTCTTGGTTTTCATCAAAGGAGCTCTGCTTTAGAATCAGAACATTATCACACAGAAGACTGCTTAATCAGCTGCTGCTGTTCTAAAGATACATGATAGCCATAATCACTGCGTGGGAATAGTGCTGCTCAATGAAATAATTATAAGACCACCATTATAGCCAATTTACTTGTTCACAGTCACTTACTGGAGTCGCATTTTTTTTAATAGTGTTTCATTACTCTTTGACTCATGTTGTACAACCATTTTGTCTTTCTAGACGCGGGTGTGTCTGAGATCTGTAAAGTTTTATTTTGTTCAGTGACGAGCAGTCTTCCAAACCCTCTCGCTTTAATATTACACACTTGAACTATATTGCAAAAAAAGTCTTTTGTCCTATTGGAATTAACCTAAAAAAAAAAAAAAAAAAAAAGCGGATCTTCAACATGCTTTTTAAATATGTTCCAAATCGCATATAAATTTGAGTTTCCAGAAAATAGGGCAACAACAGACGTAGTGCTTTTAATTCCAGCTGTAATCTGAACATGCTCCCTCACCCTTTGTTTACATCATCATGTCCTCAGAGGAAAGCTTTCCATTTAATGAGGCCATCAGATTGGGATGTGGATGGAGACTATTCCTGTAACCACTTAGTTTTTGGAGCAGTTCCACTGTGAATCCATCAGTACTGTTTGTCTCAAACTTCGACAAGATCGTGTGATGACTTTTAATGCCACACCTGTTGATGTTACATTAGTTTTGGTGAGCGGAGAGCTAATGCTATTTGCGATACTATTTGCTTCCGGGCAGTTTAGCTTTATCGAGAATAGAGCTGCTTTTCTCCCACCTGTTTATTTGAACACATTGTGGATATAAAAGTGCAGGTCATGGCGGAGTTTACTGTTTGTTATATTGTTAGAGCTGTGAGAACTTGCATGTTGTCTGAAAGTGTAAAAGTGTAAAAGTTCGCTCAAGCATCCATGCAGTACAGTACCAGAAAGCATGAAGTGACTGAAGTGAGAACTGAGAAATGCATCAATACCAATTTATCACTGCCAACTCAGACTGTGATAATTAGACTTAACACTTGGCTGACACCTGATCTGATTTGCACTGAGACGTTGCCTCGGGGGTTGTTCTCTTCAAATATCGTGTCCTCTCTGCTTTCTGTCAGTTTAAACTTTCAACATTCTTGAGCATTTTAAATGAAGACATACATAAAATATATTGCTATTGGTGCATTCCTACCATATAACAGATGAAGGGCTTCTGGTCTGAGTAGATGTTCACCTCAATGTATCCATGACAGTTGGCGTCAGAACTCACTGATAAACAAATAATATGTACACGTGTTAATGTTTTATATTGAATGTCCTCCTGTTACTGTTGTATGTTGTGTGTATTTTGAAGCATTTTCAGAGCAGAGCTGACAGATACAAATGGTAAAAGTTTGTTACTACTTCTTAAAGCACATTTACTAATCCACTCTGTCTTCTGAACGGTTCAGAACAAGGACAGTGATAGCATTGGAAGTGCCACAAATAAGACTATTTTGTCTCAGATGTTTCATCTGTTATCTAACATTGAATCATGGCAGGGGTTTCCCTGGAGTTTGTACAAAAAGACAGTAGTGTAGCTCAAAGAAGTGCACATATTGGAAGTCCTATGTGCACATCGATGTGTGCACACTGCCTTATGAAACTGTGAGTTCACTTAGGGACATGCAAAGGGAATATATGAAAATCGAAGAAAAATGTTCATCAAGAAGGAATATGACTGTCGAACACGGTTCTCCAATTCGGGGCTTCGAGGGCCGGTGTCCTGCATGTTTTAGGTTTCTCCCAGTTGCAACACACCTGAATGCAATAAGGGGCTCGTTACTCGGCTTTTTTTACAAGCTTGACGATGACATCAACATCAGATTGAGGCGTGCTGAAGCTGGGAGAGAGCTAAAACGTTCAGGACACCGGCCCTCCAGGCGCAGAATTGTGGAACCCTGCTGTGAACATTGCACATTGGTGAGGATTTTATCTGGCGAGATGTTCAAGGTTACATGCACTTTGTTGCTTGGTAGGTTTTTGCAACGATGACTCATGATTGTATCTGATACTGAGAAGACTAAGCAGGTCTGGTACAGGGAGAGTAGAATGGGATGTGATATGCAAATGAAAGCTTCTCCTGTGAATAGCGTCTAAATATAATGTTTGTTTGTTTTTTCCATTAATTCTTATATTGCACTTTTATTTCACTATCAGGAGTCTAAATCACCTTTCTCTAATTCATAACCATTTTATGGACTGACGTTCCTCTTTTTGTTTTCTTTAATTCCTATGCAACCGTTCTTTCTGTGTTGTACCATCTGCACTGTGAGTTAGCTGTCAATCGTTTAGTGACTGTCAACCATGTTTGCATGATGCATTTGACAGACATCTTGATTTCTAATTTTTGTTTAATGTAAGCCATACCTTCTTGAAATATCGGTTTAATAAAAGCATTTGTGGTGGAAGCCAAGCCTTTTCTGACTTCTTTAGTCTCCGTCACCGCAGATGATGGCGAAGTGAGCGGAGCATCTAATTTTGGAAGCGTTTTTGACGGTCACCAAACATAAAGCACGCTGCAGTAGCCATCGCCATTGTAGACATGGCTGAGGACATGTCCTTGAATGGATTGCAGTGTGACACCCCTACCCCCACCCCCACTGCTTTCTACAAAGGGGAGGGGCTGATGCTTGAAACTGAATACGCTGGAGGAACTGCGAGCTGGGGGCATGATGCAGAGATGAGAGCGACAACGAGAGGTAATTACATTCTCTTCTTTACACCCCTGTTGTTCCATGCATGTGTCATTTCTCCTGATTAGCTGTTTTAAAGCTTGCCTGAACTGAAAGAACATCCCTTATTACATTTGGTCATGCACACACCTCGTGGCCATGTTTGTGCAAAGTACTTCTGGGTGTGCTGCGGTTAACTATTTGTGTTTGAAAATATCACAATAGATTCCATCTATAACCCCTTTAATTACAATAGTCCCATCAACAAGAAGCCTCTGGGAAATCTGACTTGTCGAGTACAAAAACAAAATCTCCAACTTTTTCATTTCAGTAAATAAGTAGTATATCACTTTATAGTGCACATGCTCAGCTGATAGACAGTTACATTTTTACAGTTACATTTTTATTTATCTTTTATTTTACCTATACATTTTACCTATATAACTGTACTGTATGCAGCAGGTATATATTTTGTTCTACTTGTCAGGATACACATAAGAAGGGCCCAGGAGCAGACAGAATTTTGTAGCATTTTAAAAGTATTTTTTGACCATCCTAAATTTAAAATGTAAACAAATTACAGAAAAAAAGAGCACTAAAAATTTGCAAATAGCATATACATCTTTATTTCAACATTCAAAAACAAGAAAATAACAATATTAAAGTAAAATACATTGATATATCTTAGTACCAATAATAATATGAGCATAGAGAAGAAAACTATTAATCAATCATAATAATAGCGTATACTTAGCTGTTCGAAATGGAATAGAGAAAAGCAATTTGCTTACCTCCCCCTATATATAATTCATTTATTTATAAGAGTGAACAACTGGTGTATGAAAATAAACTGAGGTAACAAATGTTGCACACAGAAAGACAAGAACAGACTCCATCCTATTAACGCACAAGAATGGTGAATGATGGATAGATTTTCTTTATTGATCCCAGAGGGAAATTAAAATGTCACAGCAGCCAGGTAAAGAACACATATACAAATATACTATAAAAGCACATTAGAAACTACAGGTAGTAAGTATGAACACGTCACCTATAATCATACACATATAAAAATATTTTGCAGTGATCTTGTGTTTCAGTATTTCCGTCGGGCAGAAGTAGACAGATTAAAGAGTCTGATAGCACTGGGAAGGAACGATTTCCTGTCGCGTTCCTTTAGACAGCGAGGCTGGATAAGTCTGTGGCTGAAGCTGCTCTTCAGGTTGTCCAGTGTTTCATGCAGTGGATGGGAGATTGTCCATGATTGTCAGCAACGTTGCCAACATTCCGTCTTCAGCCACCTCCTGCAGAGAGGCGAGTTTTGAGCTTACAACTGACCCAGCCTTTTTGATCAGTTTGTTGGCATCGTTTGCCTTGATGTCTGCACCCCAGCACACCATAGCCAAGAAGATGGTACCTTCCACAACGGATTGGTAGAAGATCTGGAGCATCTTACTGCATACATCGAAGGACCTGAGTCTCTGCAGGAAGTCGAGTCGACTCCTGCCCTTCTTGTAGACGGCCTCTGTGTTGGTGGACCACTCCAGTTTATTGCTCAAGTGGACGCCCAGATATTTGTATGATGGCACGATTTCCACATCAGCCCCACTGACGCAGACTGGAGATGGAGACTTGTTCCTCCTAAAATATACCACCATCTCCTTCGTCTTGGCCACATTGAGCTGCTTCTGTACTACTACTGGTGGTGGACTACTTCACAAAGTGGTCCAGACATCATTTTGTATAGACAGAGCAATCATAACATGGTCAGCCATTGGTTTAGCTTGACCTGGACCTCAAGATCACACACTTCATTACTCATGACCATGAGAGTTACGTGATGCATGCCACATGTAAATGACAGCACAGTGGAGTGGCATTTACAACCATCCATCATATGGTGCCTGTTACGATTCACACTCAGAGACTCAGGTGCGGACAGAGACATGGTACCAGGAGTTCTCTCAAGAGTATTTTAATAAATAAAAGGTGGCAAGGGACTCAACCCAAATAAACAAGATAGCTGAGCTGTTACAAAAGGATAAGAAAGAAAACGGAGAACAAAAGGAGGGGAAGGGGTGACCGAACTACTCAGCAAACTAACAAACTAAGAAACTGCCAAACTAAGCTAATACTCCAGGATGGAAAAAAATCTGAACAAAAGTACAACACAGAAATTATACCACGACTAAAGGTAACACTCAAAAGTAGAGACCGCGGGGAGCACACTGCCTGGAATGAAGTGGGTAGCTGTAGGAAAGCGTGGTCGGCGGTGAGGAAGCAGGACGGAGGGCATGTGCTTCAGCCCGATGGAGGGTGAACAGGGAGCCTTCCGTTGAGCTGTGTCACTGAATGGAGTCACAAGCAGGGGCTTGGTGCGGCAGGGTTGGTCCAAAGCTGCAGCAGGGGGGGAAGACAGGATTAGAGCAGAGCAGAGCCGAGCAGAGCTGAACAGAGCAAGGCAGAGCAGGGTGCAACTAACTATCAATAGTTTACGGTCCGGCGCCAAGTCTTGATCTGAAGCCAGCTTTATGGGGAGAGAGGTGAATTGATTGGTGTAGCCACACCCTGCCTCAGGTGAGTGCACGCAGGTAATCAGACTGCACTCCATACCTCACCAGCATGCAGCACACGCCCACCTGAGAAAAAGGAACGGAGGGAGGGGAAGGGAAAACGCTGGCACTAGGCAGAGCCAGAGGTGGAGGTCATGACAGTGCCTTCCCCATTCATTCAAGTTTTTGTACATAACTGGGCCAAATAATTATTTGCATTTAGAACTGAGAGCACATTCACACATTTGAACACCTGGTCAGTGTTCTTGAAGTAGTTTCACCGTAGTCAACTTCCATGCTCATAACACTTACCTTTACATTCTCACCAATCACTCCCAAGCAGAGATGGTAACATTTCAGTGTTTTTTTTTTATTATGTGTAGACTAATTTACAAGTTGACTTTATTGTATGCAGTGCAGCTGTTTATCTCAATATTGACCTGTGACGGCAGAACATCACACAAGTCATATGAAAGAATTAACAAGACACGAAGGAATACCTGAAGGAGCAGAAGGGCCAGGGGATACCTGAAACTGGGTGTGAATACAGATACGTTGGACAACATTAACAGAACGCCGGACTAAACACTGGGCTTGTGGCACATGTCATGTACAGTACGACCATGTGTGAGTTTGGTTGTGCACTACGGAGGCCTTGGTGTCACAACGAGATTATGATCCTCCTTAATCTTCACTTTCCCCCCCTGGGAATGATGACTGATTGCAATTCTCTACAGTAAAAGAAAGATGAAACAAACCTTACTTACCTATTGATGTACTGTATGCTTCTTTAGAGTTGGGTAGCAGTTTGATACCTTCAGCAACCCGTCAGTTTGACTCCATATGGTCTGTCGGTTTGAACTTGCTCTGAGACTCCAGCTCTAATTCTGTGATCAGAGTTACCCAGCGGCTTGTGCCAAGTGGAGCATCCCATCACTCTCCGGGAATAAAGATCAAAAAGAGATTCAAACAGCCAATGTCACTAAGTGCTGAAGCGTGAAATTAAGACATGCACAGTTTGGTTTAACTACAATGCAACACATTTGCCTTGTCTGGAGTGTATTTCACTATCTGCAAGATGTGAGGGATGCTTATTTCACCGCAAAGTTAACATTTGGTATAGATGTACATGCAGTCGCATGTTATAGGCAAACAAACAAACAAAACAGCTTTTACTGCAAAGTGCATTTGATTTGTTTTTGTAATTACCAAGCAGTGGCAACATCATCAAGCTGTGTAACAGCAGCTGCTTACATAACTGTGGTGTGCATGTGATGCTGCTGCCGTGATTGTCTTCTCCCTCAGGCCTCTGATATTATTAAACTGCAACCACAGCCCCACAGACATGTTCATCCCACCTGCGTCGCATCTCTCCCCTCAACCACGGCGAGCCCTTCGGTTCTATTATAATAGCACAATATTGATGCTCCCAAAAACATTTCATGACTTTACCTTCAATAATTAATGTCATGCATTTACCGAAATGATGTGCTCTGGGATTAATTCTGACTCAGCAGCAGTAGCAGTCATTGCTGCATTCAAAGTTCATAGGTTGAATGAAAGCCTGTGTAATTCATTAAGTTATTTTGGGAAGTGCGTACAAACACCCAACCATGATGCCATATTTATTTCTTTGATTATGGAAATAAAAATGTCTTGTTCAGAGCTCTTTCTTTAGTTTTTTGCTCTTTATCATCGTTGTGTCGGTTTTCTATAAACCTTGTTAAAACAGTCCTTCTCATATATCTCATAAAGACTCAAGTACAACTTATATTGCCTAAACAAGCTTGACAAGCTATTTAGAGTATTGGTAATCTTTCACTCATTGGATATTTAATGCATCATCAATAGCATGCATTCCATTCACTGTACTTGTGCATTCAAAAAAATACCATGCAATTGCATAGTATTTTAATGATTAATTACTTTTACCTCTGATCATAATGTTCACAAAGATTCTGAAAGAAGTCCAAATCATTTGAAGTTTGAAATGGTTGTCCTATTTTCCTCCACCTTTTCCCCCTTTCCTTTGTCCTTTCTTATTTCACTAATTTTCTTCAATCATTGGTAGTTAATTGACATTTTAATCTGACTGCCTATATTCCTGAATTGTCACAGTTTCTGTCACGAGAGTCTTTGACGTATAAGAGGATGAGCGGTCCTCTCATAGATGTTGACAATTGAAAGATTGAGAATAGTTTTACTTCTGACACCCTCAGAGGAGGGCCACTCCACACTTTGAAAGCCATTGTTATCTTTAAATAACTTGGCACTAATTCAAAACAAAAGGGGACAAAGAAATCCTCCATGTATACTAAATATTAAATGAATCTCACTTATGAAGCACCTAATTAGCATTTCGAAAGCATTTTACACGATCGGCCACACTCACCCATTCATGCTCTTTCATTAATGCCAGCCAATCTGGACACGTCAACCCTTTGACAGGTGGAGATAATAATCAAACTGCCATCCTCAGTATTAAAGGTAACCTGCTTCACCTCATAAGCCACAGCTGTTTATTATGGGAGTTCGTCAGATTAAATGGCTAGAACACACAAATGATATATAAACATATCAGCCGAATAATTTGAGACATAAACAGTGGCAAGGCCATTTCTTACATTTCTGTCCTATTTTTCTGACGCCTCAGTGGAAGTTTCCAAACTCTTAACTTGGTTTACTCTTTGGAAAAAGAGATAAGTTATTTCCAGATGCACCATATCTAGAAATACTAAGAGAGCTATTTCCTAGAAAGCCTCCATGACAAATTACAAACACAGCACAGTAATGACCATGTGCTGTAACTGATACATTTCTTCTGAAATTCTAGTTCCCTAAAAAGTCCAAGTTACCAAAAATAGATTAAGTTATTTCTTTGGAAAGACAACTTATGCTTTACTTTTATTTGTCAGTTACGATGTGTAAATAGTTGTATTGTTGCAGTGCCACATTAGCAGAGCTGTCAGCACTGTGTGGGGCAGCCTGATGACTGATTCACTTATTAAGTTCAACTGCAGTAGTTAGAAGTCAAACACACTCTGTTTTTACCGTTTATGAATCAGTTTTTTTCCAACTGCAAGAAATACTCCAGCATGGGATATAGTCTCCCTTAGGCATTCATGGAGAACTTGGTTTAACACCTATTTGAATGTAAAAGAATTGTAGGTCAGTAATTATGTCACGAGTACTGTGGAGGTAAAAAGCTTTGGCTCACTAACAGTTCACACTGACTACTGGACAATGCCTGCTGCTGATTGCAACAGCGAAAGAAGAATCATGTAATTTACTGTGTTGTGCAGAAACCCAAGCTTTTCCTGATGAAATAAATGAAATCAGTCTGACATTTTATAACTAAAATGAATTGAAAAACGTTGCGTAGAGTTGTAGTCGTATCCATTTTGGGAGCAATATAATTCCAAAGAGTTGTATAAATGTCCTCTTAGAGGCTGTTTGGTATGCTACTCATCTCCTTCTAGACCTTAGAGGCCTACAGGACCTTATATAATGAAACACTGGAGTTGTGTTTCATATGAGCACGGCACGAGTTATTGCAAAGGGAATATCACTCTGAATAAAACAAAAGGTGAAGCTTCACATTTCCTACAGCCTTTTAGCATTTTCATTTCTGCCTTTTACTTCCATTCTCCAGTTTCTGTTCTCCTTTTCTGTAACACTCGTGATTTATATAAGCAATTCACTGTCATTCTTTGATGCTTTCAAATAAATGAACCACTTTTTGGTCAATTACGTTTTCCATTTCTTATCCTCTTCGCTTCAGTGTCTTCTTCAACCTCACCTTCTTCAACGTCCACAGACTCTATCTGGTATTCCAGCAACGCATTGAACATCAAGACTCCTGCAGGCACGGTAAATGTCTTTCACTGGCACCAGTGAGGAACTCTGGGCCAAAAGCACACTCATAAATAATCAACAGACTCAGATTGTTTCCACCCTTTTCTGAGTGCGTCTGACCCAGCATGAGCAAACAGAAAAACAGAGAGCATCAGATTGGCAGCCAGGTAGAAAGAGCAACGTTTTGGGCACTTAAATAAAAGCACACATTGAAGAGCTGGATATGTACAGGAGATGTTCAATGGAATATCATCATCATCATCCTCAGCAGCAGCAGCAGCAGCAGCTGATAGGCCACCCATTGAAAATCTGATAATGTCCTTCCTGTCACACCAAGATAGGTTACTGAGGACAGGATGATTTGTCTTCTAAAAGTACTAGGGACAAATGCATCTTTGATTTTAATGCGTGCTATTGAGGGTGAGCGGGTTTACAGTGGTAAAAGAAGAAAAGGACACTGAGAACATTACTCAGTCAATATTACCAATGAAAGAACTACTCTATGAATATCAAGTGTGGCTAAAATACACATTGTATTCCTGTGTGTATTTGGAGTTTCAAAACACAATCAGATGATTTTAAAAGACACCTTTGAAACATTTGTGTGTAACAGTGCTGTGATGATATTATGGACCTAATTTCCACAAGATCTGTGGAGCTGGCTGCAGCAACTCTTTACATGAAGCCATAAGTGTCTTAGTCGTGCTGAGCACTACTGCTGTGATAAGGTCTGGTCCACAGTGGGGGCTTCAGCTTGTCCCTCAGATGCTGGATGTGTTTGAGGTCAAGACACTGTGAAAGGCCAGGAAATCTTCCCACACCGAAACATGGAAGTGTTCAGTTTATGTGCAGCATCATGTTAATGGAGTTATTGCAACTAGAATCAAAAACATGGATCTGATCCCTGATGTTTGGACTTCTCAGAAGTATTAACATGGGCAGGTTGATGATTCGACAATATGGACAAGAAGTTTTATCTTTTTACATTCTCGATTGGATGAATCAAGAGAATTAATTGAAAAATTAATGAATAAAAGGAAGTGATGGGTGTGGAAAAGATGGATGATTTTATTCAGCTTCATATGAAGAAGGTCATATCTTACAATAGTCACCAGTCCACAAACAGATATCCTATGAGACACACTCTTGACTTGAGCAGCCCATCCTGCCTCCTCACCAACATCAAACTGCAGGGATGCCATGGGTGCTTTGTCACTTAGAATGATGTCACAGATGTTCTACCCCACCTTCAATGCCAACAAAAAAAACCCTCTCTCACAGTGAGGAGCAGGAGCGGTAGCATGTGAGTGATTCAGCAAAACGTGACTGCTGTCACTACAGATACTTGTTTGGTCGTTAACAGGCATCTTCACCACAAACCGTGCTGGAGATTTGGGATGTGTCTCACTTAAAGCAACAGACGTGCATCAACTGGAAAAAGTATTGTGTTCGCGTTTGCGTCTGCGTCTGCATATACCAGTATGCATCTTGAATAGACAGAAAGTTGTCCTTTATGTGCCTTATGGTGACCAAAGCAGATCATTTTCACCCTTGTGGCCTCATATCTGTAAGCCCTGTTGGCTTTTGGGTGCAGCACACTCACAACAGGTCTCATAAAATAATGATGTTGCTGCACTCTCACACACCTCTCCGTGTCTCTGGCTTCAAGCCTAATGCACTCTCTTATGTCTCTCCAAGTCCCTCCGGCAGACAATGACAGGTCACATGCTGAGGATGTGTGACTGGGCCCGCTCTGGTCTTCCTTTGCTGCTGACCGTTTGACACAGCTCACTGTAACTGCAGGTGTCTCAGTAGGTAGAAACAAATGTAGCACCAGGACAAGTGTGGGTTCCATTGGCTTGAATTTGGATAAGAGTCACCATATATTATCTCAACTTCTCCATATATATTTAGAAATATTTCAAAACTCTGCTTTTCATTCCATCCTTACGTGTTCTACAAATGCATTATAATGGCAGCAAACATACGATTAAGCTGAATCTCAATTACACTGTTTCTTCCCCTTTCCAGTACAGAAGGGCGTCATACACAGTCTCTATATTGCCATTGTCTCTTTGATAGCTGAACCAGAAACGGCTGTGCTGTTGTGCAAAATGCGCCGCTGTCTTAATGTGTGCACAAGTTGGGTCTGGTCGTGCACGTGCACACGTGTAGAAGTAAATATTTCGGTGTGATGTACCCAGCTGATCTCTTCATGCATGTGTGCACTGAGACTGCGTATGGTGACTTATACTCTTGAGGACAGAAACATGCTCTCTGCTGCCCTCTCTTGTTTCAAGATGTTACAACAACAGTTCATGTGAGATTTTTTTGTTTGATAAAAATGTGAATGACCAGATAAAATATATATAAAAAAAATTTTTTATTAACTATATTTAAAAATTTGTCATGCATTTATTTATTCAAGGTAGTGAGGCAGGGAGGCTGGAGAGCAAAAGGAAGTTGCCTTGCAAGTACATCACAGGCTGAACGTAGAGATAAACAATTAAACCAGAAACAGAAAACTGACTCAGGACCGGGGAGAACATGCAAACTCCAGATAGAAAAGGTTTTCCTTGAATCAAGACACAATGAATATAGTCTGTCTTAAATCTGTTTCATGTTCTTTTTAATGTTTAAAAGAAAAAACAAAGACAAAAAACAAGCACTAATTGTATAAAACAGAGTGGTTCCTCTTTTTATGGGCTTTAAATTTATTGGAGACACCATTTATCAGTTCCACACAAGCCTGGTATTTTTTGGAGAAGGTGCCAATCCTCTGTGCACTCAAGTCAGGTTAATGAACAAAGCTTTGTTGGTGTCATAGCTGCACGGTTGTGCCCTGGCTCATATCCTTTAAATGTGCCTCGTCTGTCTGGATACTCCACAGGTCACGAGATTAAAAAGAACAAAGCCCGGTGTTTGAGGCTGCTGGCAGCAGACGCAGGCGGCTGCCCTGTCACAGTCATCTCAACCAGCCTCACGGCCTCCATCTGGCAGAAGGACTCCACACACTCTTTCCTCTCACCTCTCACACCCAGCGCCATCTGGGCTCTTCTGTACAATTGTCACGTTTGTGTGTGCACATGATCATGGCGTGTTCTGAAAGATCTCACACACACACACACACACACACACACACACACACACACACACACACACACACACACACACACACACACACACACACACACACACACACACACACACACACACACACACACACACACACACACACACACACCACACACACCACACACACTGTTCTATCAAAGTGACAACACTCACTTCAAAAGGTCACACTTTGTGATTTACATTTAACAGAGCAAATATATTTATAAACCTCACAGAGCAGCTCTGTGTTCACCAGGCATGATAGTCAGTTCACCTCTCTTTTTCTTCAGCCTCCCCTGCTGCCATGATGATCTGCTACTTCACAGGTGAGACCTTGTCTCCAGTGGTGACTAGACAGCTCCACAGGCAGAGTAACTACGCAGATGCCGCTGCCCTTTTATGTTCATGCTGTACAGATGTTAATTCATAGAGCAATGTCCACAGCTAATTCATCACAGCAGATGTCAAACAGAGCTGACACTTGTGCGCCCTGAGGAAGAGGGTCTGGCAGGAGATGAGTGGAGTGCTTTGGACTCAGACGGTGCTGTGTGAGGGAGGATGGAGCAGGGCTCCGAGGGGTCCTCCACCCTGTGTTGTTTCAGCTGTGCAGCCCCTGGAACAGCTGGGAGAGATCGAGAGGGGAGCAATGCGGTAAGATGGCCAGATAGAGGCAGCAAGACTCAGAGAAAGACACTGAAAGGGACAAGCAAACAGATGGAAGGAAACACAGAAGCAGACAGGGAAACAGAGGGAGTCAGCATGAAGACAGACATAAAAAACAAAACAAAAAAAAGCAGACATGATGGAGGATCAAACCTTCAGCCTCATGGACCACACATTGCAGTTCTCAGGTCATTGCTTCCTGTCACACAGAGAATATAATTCAAAATATCACCACTGGTCTACAAAGCTCTGAATGCTCTCAGCTCAAACTACATCTCAGACCTTGTGTTAAATTACGTCCCATCCAGACCTCTCAGGTCATCTACATCCCAATTTTTTTTTGCTCTAGTGTGTATTTGTCTTTTTAATTGTTTTGATGTTTTTTGTGTAGTGTGTATGTTTGGATCTTTGTTTTTTTCAATTACGTTTTTTCATTGCTATTGCCAACTGCACAGGTTTGTTAATATAATCCCTTTTTAATTGCATTGTTGCTGAAATGTCAGACACAAATATAGTTGCCTTGGCTTGCCTTGCTTCATGGTTGGAAGACAATCAGCTCCACCAGCCGAGCCGCTGAAGTACAAAGCAAACCCTTTGTAATACAAAGCAAAAGCGTTGTATTTCAGTTGTTATAATCTCATCTTTCTTGGTTGTAACTTCAAAAAAGCATTTTCACCCAGAGTACAGTTCACTTCACATTATATGCTTTTATTTGTTGATTTTGTTTTTATGCGTCAGAGCTCGGGGTACACAGACCCATATTATTATGAAGGTTAAGGCTGAGGGCAGCCCTTGTCTTCTGGAGAACCACATGTTCTGATCCAGCAGGTTACACGACCAGACATCACTTTTTCAACATGAGTATCATTCAAATCATTCTGTCAATCTTTATTTTTCTCTAAAAAAAATCAATAATTGTTTATTGTATTAATATATAACTAAAGTACACCCCTATATGTAGTTTGAACAAATAGGAAATAAACTAAATCTGAGCTCAGACAGGGTTGAGAGGCCCTCTTTGGGGAAATCTGAAGGGCGGTCCAGGGTAAAAAAAAAACAGGTTGGGAATCACTGGTTTGTACAATAAAGTACATCAAGGACAGATTTTCTGGATGGGATTCAATGAAGCAGGTGACACTTTCTAAGTTAACGAGTATACCATACTTGTAATATTTGTGTGTGTTTAATTACAATTGTACTGATAATACAAACAAGATCTCATTTCTAAATTTAGATGACTTACCTTTGAAGGTTTTTGCAGTTGTACTATTGAATTTAGGGAAAGTACCAACTTTGACTTGTATTGTCCACGTGAAGTGTTGACAAATGTAACTATGTAATTATGTTGCAGAACTTCAACTACCTCAAGGTGAGAGCACTTGAATAACCTGGACTCAGTTTGCACTGATACAAAATACATTGTAATTAAAAGTAATGCTTTGTTTTGAAATACTTCATACTGCTATAGACCAAATCCACACTGTGTAGTCAAGGTTGAGGCATGATGGGTAAAATATAGAGAAGGAATTTCCCCAAAAAGGGACTATGAAGGACTGTTCAAAAATATAAAGTATTAATTTTGTCTGAATGTTGAAGGCTAGAAGCCATTAATATTGTATTATTATATTGTATATAACCCCAAGCTAGATAAAAGTTATACAACTTGTATAACTTTTATCTGGCTTGCCATTGCAGGGCACAAGAGCTGATCTCAGCTGACTATGAGAGAAAGATACAATCTGGACAAGTCACCAATCCACCACAGGGCAAACAGACACAGCCACAGAGACTCACACCTACTGGCAATGCTCAATCACTAAATGAACATTTTTGAACCGTGGGAGGAAACTGAAGTACCCAGAGAAAATCCCTGCACTATGTACGAGAACATGAAAATTACGCATAGAAAGGCCACAAGTTGTAACACACACAGCCAGGAGCCGAGACACTGGAGCCGACTAACCAGGGTGGAAAGTTGCATAATCTCTGGACAGGCCTATCATAGAGCGAACAGACATAAGACATTCACACACACTCACATTCACACTTATGGGCAATTTAGGGTCAACAATTAAGCTCACGTGCACACACACACACACATATATATATATATGTTATTATTATTTAAAAAATGTTTTACTGTGGTAGGAAATGTGAGTACCCAGAGGAAACCAGTTCACAGGGAGAACATCTGTCTCTGTCCTATCCTTTTCTTGCTTTCTGTCCGCTCACCTCAACATGAACGACAGAAAGCTGCCACCCCTGAGCCGGGTTCTGCAAAGGTTTGCTTGCTCATGTGCATTGATTTTCTTTGTAGACGTGCCATGAGATGACTGTGTTGTAATAAAGAAATACATTTAAATTGAATTAAAGATTCAAACACCACACAGAAAAGGATGTTCCAGATTCAAACCCACAATCCACCAAAAGCACACACACTGACTGAAAACGATGAGTGCAGTGCATGCTTTTGGCCTCATGATGGCAGCAGAGTGGCATAACTGAGTCCCTTTTCCTCACAAAGCAGAGGAAGATTTAACAAGGAAATAAATTGTAACCTCATCCTCTGAGCCTTTGAGGAGTCTGGTAAAACTGCTGTTATTGCCCCCCCCCCCCCCCCCCACACACACACAAATTGCCCCCACTCCCTCTCTCTCACTCTCTCTCACTCTCTCTTGCTCTCTCTGTCTTTCAGGGAGGGATTGTGAGGACTGCTGCCTATTAACAAGAGTCTGTGAGAGAGATGTGTTGAAGTCAGGCCAGCTCAGCTCTCAATCTGAAGAATGTGTTGGCATATACAAGGGGCGCCACTCAAATGGAACTTTAATTCATTTACACAAAAACCAGAACAATCATAAAAACAGACCTCACTGCTGAGAGCTAACAGCTTAGGTAATCAAGCCGACACATACCTTTCTTTAACCTGAGAATGAGCCATTTATAGAGTCTTTCTTTCAATTTCAGTGGACACGATATATGAGGATAACCTGTGTGAGTGTCTCTCTGTGAGTAGGTGTGTGTGTGTGCCTGCGTGTATGGTTGTGTATGTGTGTCAGATGGTAGAGGTGGGCTGTGAATGAGCCTTTTGATGTAGCCTGCCAAGTTTCCCCTGTGGACAGCAGCTGTTATGATAAACACGCTGTCTAGTAGCAACAGATCCTCCCAAGATGGTTCCCCACCCCTCCTCTTCACTCTCCTCCTATTCTCCCCCCCTGTTTTTTTTTTTCTCTCTCCCAAGGCTGTGTTTAATGGAAGGGAAATGAAAACAATAGGCCTGCCAGTCTGCAGGCCAGCAGCAGCTCTGCCAACCTGACAATAAGTCAAACAGAAACTCTGAGTGAAAGACTGTGATGTACCAAACAAAGTCCAGAGAGTTTTTTCTTTGTTTTTTTTTAAGGTGTTTCCACTGGTGGAGAATAATGCAGATTGATTGTGCATGACTATTGATATTAGCCAAAGGAGAACAAAGAAGAAAAAAAAAAATCATATTCTATTTTGACACGAGCCTTCTCAAATGACCCAACTTTTCCCTCAAAAGTAACAGATGATCAATTTTTAACTATACTACTAGTCCCAAATACATCCCTTTTTAATCAGTTGGATCAACAATATCTTTAAAAAAAAAAAAAAAAAAATTCCTTTGTGTAGTCTCTGTGTGGCTCGAGCTGGTAATCTGCACATAGTTGTGTCATTGCTGTGACAGATTAGGTGAGCTGTCAGCAGCGTGTGGGGCGGTCTCATGACCGATTCACTCATTAAGTTCAGTTGAAGGTCCATCAGTTAGCGGGAAATGGTGGTGCACACATGCCATTGTGAGTGAATCAGTCATTGTTAAAGATGTTTTACACTGTAAGCGCTCCACTGCATGCAGTCCCTTGATGGGGATATAATGTTCAGCAGTCATGCAGAACTCCACATAACACCTGTTCTTCAAACAGATCCTGCAAGCAAGCAGAAGAGCGACAACAACCTACCAACATGCAGACGGCAGCAGACAGCTCTTATAAAGGTACGCTAAGGTTTATTCAGGGATTGGAGAGCATATCACAGGTAACCTACTGTGCATACAGGACAAAAGTAGTGGCATCAGAGTGCCACATTACTTCATAATGAGTTATCACCCAACGATGATGACCGCAGTACAGTACTTTTCAAGTGTATACATCGTGTGGATTTGCTGTATTTTCCATTTCCACTAAAAAGGCACTTTAAGGAGTTTAGGTCTATTATTTCTGAGACAACAGACATGAAGCAGGGATATTTGTCCATTTTAGAGGAGGTCAGTAGTTAGTCTGCTAAAGGTGGGCAAGACACATTCTATGCCTATTTGAGTAGTTGTTAAGAATGAATCTAAGATCCCATAGAAGGCAAGAGATGGATGGATGAAGTGGAAATAAGCACAGTGACAGCAACCATTTGTTTGTTGATTGCCATTTGTGAACCCTAAAGTTTTCAATTTTTGTTTGCCTTGTTTTTGTAGGGCCTGAAGTGAGGGTGAGAAGTTGAAACTGTAAGTTGGCTTGGAATCATTGGAAAATTCTATTTGGCTTCGCCTTTTTGAAAATGCCTCAAAAGTTTGCCCCCTACTTTTTTTTCTTCTTTCAATTTCATAATAATAACGTGTTGATTTTTAACCATCGTGCCCAAAATGAGTTTCATTTCATATTTTTGGTCACGTTATCAGTCACACCTCGGTGTTTGATCACATCTGTCAGAAAAATAAATAAATAATGTCATAAAGAGGAAAACATGCTTCTTTCACTAGTGTAAAAAAGGCATTTACTTTTCAGCCAGTGGCTGCTCTCTTTCAGAACAGTGTGTAAATGTGTTCCTCTCGCTTTGGCCTTCTTCTGCTTTCATTTTGTGCATGATTTGGTACGTAGCCCCGGAGCTTGTGGATGAGTAGCAAATGGAGTAATACCACTGAAGGCTGTGGGGTCGTCTTGTCGTGTATGACCAGTGACAAGAGCAACGGAGACAACATAATGTTGAAGAAAGACGATGCGAACGTGTATGTGGATACGAACAAATCCACAAAATCAATTAGCCTAGGTATTGGGAAATAAAATTTACAAAAAAACCATTTACCATGACCTTTGATCACCTATATTAACTTACCATAAATTGCACTGCCCTCTATTGCATGTAGTGCTTATCAACCACGCTACTGTAAGAGAACTTTGGAAGTATGAATGCAGTGACGCAAAACGTTTTTGACGCACATATCAATTTACTCAGCACACCCACACAAGGATTGCTGATAAATTAGTCAACGCTGTTATTTTTGTTGCTTTTCTTTTACCATTTCTCAGTCGCGCAGGTTTACTCATCAAAGTACGATCAGGTCCTGAAAAATGACCTCATCCAATCTTTGGTTTCCACATGAACTTTGGCTCTCCTCACCAATGCCCATATTGTTGAGTGAAGGTTTTAGGAAGGGGTAAGGGATCCACACACACACACACACACACACACACACACACACACACACACACACCCTGTGGTCGCGACAGGCTCAAACCACAGGCACCCATGTGGAACAAGTCAGTGAACAGACCTTTATTCCCACTTCGAGCTGCTCAATGAGTGAACTACCTACCTCCCTCAAACTGTCTGAATCTGTGTAACCTTTCTATACTTACTCATTTACTGTGATATATAATGCCAGCTCTGACTCCCGCACGTGATTTAATATACTGAAAATGCTTCGCGGAGATGCTTTTGCGCGGTGACCCTCTAACCTGCAGGGATTCATTTTTCCGGCTCTGTGACCTCTGAGGGAACTCTCTCCAGGTGGCTGGTCGGCCTGTTGCCATTGAGAGAGAGATGCACTGCCAGTTTGGCCCTTTGGTACCTGTCTGACACACTGATTGGATTACTGAGTGCCTATGTGAGTAAACAGGTACTTCTCCACCTATCTAGAAACTCTGGCGCAGCAGGCATGTGCAGAAGTATACAAAGATCCTTTTATATTTTACACTTTCCTAGAAGCACAGGCATGGAGTGTTGTGGATGTGTGCATGCGTGTTTGCATGTATAGAGGAAACAGAGTTTAATGGAAGTTGCCGAAAACGTTCCTCTCATGGCTCCCTGATGATTTTCACCTTGACCCTCCAACTCAGGAACTGTCTTTGAGTGTACATCTGTGTTTGAACTTGCATGAGGTGTGATTAGAGTGGTTTGTTCAGTGATGACTTATCATTCCCTTGTGGAGCCGTCGTACACAAGCTGTGCCTCAGTGGGATATCATGTTGCCTGTTCACCTCATTTCTATGCGAGGCACGTTGTGTTTCTCCACGATCCCTCAACACACACCGCACTGCACACAAAGCACCAAAGCCTCCCTCAGGCTTCAGTCAGGGAGCCGATCCATCACAAGATGTTTGTGCTGATGAGAAGATGAGAGAAAAAAAGCAGTGGAGAAAGAGAAAAAGACACGTATAGGGTTAAAGAGAGACAAGAAGAGGGAGGAGGTGTGGAGTTCTGATCACTGTGATGGATGAGGGAGAGGATACTGGCCGATGGCTCCTCTCCTCTTTGAATCCTTCATGAACGTGAACTCAGGAGAAGAATCAGTCTATCAGATGGTTGGTGTTTATGGACATCGGAAATCTAAAGTGAGATCTAGATGTGCATACACTAAGTAAGTATCTGTGTGTGTGTGTGTGTGTGTGTGTGTGTGTGTGTGTGTGTGTGTGTGTGTGTGTGTGTGTGTGTGTGTGTGTGTGTGTGTGTGTGTGTGTGTGTGTGTGTGTGTGTGTGTGTGTGTGTGTGTGTGTTACTGTTTCAAGGACTGAAACCTGCTTTATCTTCCTGGTGAACAAAAGTGTTTGATTTTTATGTGAGGACACATTTTATGTTTAGACCAAAATTACGGTTAGATTAAGGTTACGACCTGGAAATGAGTTGTTAAGGCAGAGGTTTTTCTAAGTGTGCAGGTTTCAAGTCAGTGTAATGTTCCCAAAGGGCGTGAATGCACAACGACTTTGAGCTTGTGAAGGTACAATTGAAGTTCCATTTTCTGATTTGATTCCATTTTTGTCCCTAGAAAAAGTCCTGCCATGGCGAGCACCAATTTTCTTAAACAATCGTGTGCAGTGGTAAATCCCCATTCTCCTTTTTTAACAATGAAAGCATCAAACAAAAGGCTGGAGGACTTATGCTGGTCAGAAATAAGTAAAACTCAGACAAGGAGAAACCACAGTACTGTCATGATCTGAGTCCAACAGTTGAAGATTGGATAAATGCAGATGCTGGACCGCTTGGAAATGTAACAATGTATGACAGGCCTTACCACAACGAGACTATTATGTTACCAAAGGATGAATGTGAGAGAGATGGAGACAGAAAAGAACCAATGATCGAGTGTATGTGAGCAATTTTGTCTGCTTCCAAGGGGCAGATTATAGACAGTAATGCAAGTAGCAACTGTTGCATCAGCAAACAAACAAATAAATCTGATCATGATTATAGTGATCACTACAACTGGCTAATAAAATATGGAACATCCTGGAAAGGTTGCATCCGACCAGAGTGTAGTGGAAGTCGGAAAAAGAGGGACAAAGGGTGAGAGGCAAGAGAAGAGATGGAGCCAGTGAAGTTTAAAGGAGTGGAAAAAGAGGGAAAGCGTGAGAGGAAAGGTTTCCCCTGCAGGGCTGTGTGGCTGGCTGTGTGCTCCTGTTCTGTTAGGCGGCCGTGGCTGGCTAAATAAACAATCCTAATTGGCTGTGGAGCCCCACTAGTCTGGGGTTTCACTTGCTTTCATCCTCGGGAAGCTGCTGGGAAGCTGTGGGAGAGCTGAGGTGAGGCATCATGATAAACACACATGTGCTCAATCACACACTCTCATGAGAACTTGCAGACCTGCATGCATATATAAAGTGAGGTCCAAACACATATAGAGACCAGGTTCAGATTTCCCACTGTCCCCTGTCCTCGTGGTACACAATAATATGTGTGTGAGCTGCTGTGAGTGACCTTCCCTGTCTGACCACCTGCTCAGCACATCTGGGACGAGCCATGAGTGAACACACACACACACACACACACACACACACACACACACACACACACACACACACACACACACACACACACACACACACACACGGAAATTTGTGGATGTAGCCAACACCCTGAAAGCTCAATAGACAAAGTTACACTAATAATTTTAAAACACATGATTCTGGAACAAATACAGCACAGTAGACCTTATCCACCATGGGCCATTTGGATTTATTTGCTGGGGTTTGGTGAACACATTAATGACATCTTCTTTCTTTTTCTTCCTTATATGACCTTCCAACACATGGCACAATGTTTTGCAATATGAGAGACATTGAGTGGTGCATTTGAAAGATGTTCCCTTTCTCATTGAATTACATTTAAACTAAAACATTATTTAAAAAAAACAAAAAACAAATCCCCAAAACATTAACCCTTTTATTACATAGAGGCCTGCATATATTTTGCTTTTATGACAAAAAATGTTTTGAAAAATATGCAATCAGTGAGTGCCCCCTCCTCTTTTTATAAACTTCAACTTCCACTATTCTATTGTTCTTCAGTATTACTGTGTTTTGTTTTGTTTTTGGGTGGGAGAAGCTCATGTTACAAAATATTGCAATGGTGAATCTGGTCTCTGATTGGATGATGTACCACAGGAGTCATGGAGACTGCTGTATTGACCCACCTGCGGTGACACGATTGAATTACAAGGGATATTGTGGCGGACATTTGAAGTTGGTGAAAATTAAAGTTAATATTTAGACTAAGAATGATCATCTCTGAAAAATAAAACAGAAAAAAAAAAAAAATAAGTTTGTCATTAAAAATATATGTGAGGAGAACCTGGTCCAGCATTATTGGCTCCTACATCCAATTGTTTTCACACCCTTTAAGGCATCAGGGGACCTCTTGTTACAAACCACGTCCTGAGAAAAGAGAAGACCTATTACCACTGAAGACGTCTCTTTTAAAGTAATGGGAATGTTTTGTCCCCGAGAGAGAAAAAAAGAGAAAGTCTTTTGCTCTCACAAATCTGGCCCTTGGCAGGGTATAGCTTGAGCAGTAGGATTGTGAAAGTGGTCGTCATGGCGGAAGGCAGGAGAAGACTGACATTGGGAAAAGAAAAGAATTGCTTTTTGGAAATGGATAGTACCTCTGCTTTTTGTCTCTCGTTTTATAGGCTGTCGAGCACAAAGAATTGAAGATGTAACTTGAGTGACTGGAAATTATTATACAGGCAAACCATTAAGGGATACGCTCATTCTTAATTACAAAGAATTCTTGAGAATAAGTCAAATCAGACAATACTTCTGGTAAGCATGTTTAACGTGTTTTTGTAAAGTGTGTTCAAAATGATCTATTTCATATGAAGAAACTTTGTGAATGATGCTAAATGAAAACTCGAGGGGCTACTTCAAATTATTAAGATCAAACTGCAGGATGATTTGAATTTGTTTGTGAGCTTGTACAGATTTGCATGGCAGTCAATCTTGATTGCAATATTCCAAAGTATGATGAAAGAGATCAAGCAAATGACTGTCGTACACTCGGAAACTGACATTTCTCAGTGCAGAAACTGCTCGTAATCGGCTATGTATGAGGTGATCCTTGAGAAAAGCCAATGATTCAAACGTCGTAAAGAGAAATATAAATATAGAGTTGAAAAATAACATCACTGAACAATTTACTCCTGGATATTCATGAACAGAAAAACCTGTGCCATTGTTGATGTTATTAGTGGTTTCACAATAAAACTGTGCTTCTTTCCAGCAAAGACAGACAATTGTTTCCCCTCTGTCTTCCAAGGCGTACCAAAGAGTTCATAGTGGTTTAATACTTCTGGCAGTGGAGACGAAAGTTGTGAGTCAAAGAGCTGGATGTAAAGATGGCTTAAACCCAAACACAGCAGCTCACCCTTCCTCCATCCATTCTTCCTTTTCCTCGTCTTCTGACTACTGGCTCAGACTCACTGCACATACTCCTCGCGTGACCAACACACCCCGGGAAACCCCACAAGCCATGAGAGGAGATTTTGTGGTTGCATTCACATGTGTGTATGTGTGCAGTGTCTTAAAGAACCATTTTACAAGCTGCAGGTATGTCAGGCACTCATGTGTCAGACGGCACCTCTGCTCACTGGAGGAAAATCAACAGGAGACAAGGGGCTTTCCTACCTGCCTCTAACACACTGCTCATACAGAACATGTACACACACACACACACACACACACACACACACACACACACACACACACACACACACACACACACACACACACACACTCTCACACACACACACACACACACACACACACACACACACACACACACACACACACACACACACACACAGAGTTCATGCTTAGTGTGCAACGGACTGAAAGGCGGGGCTGTAGACAAGGAAGAGGATTATTTGATATGGATGAGGGTGGGAGGTAATCATTTTTTCCAGGGACCTCTCTGAAGATGTCATGTCATCAGCATTTCCCTGGCAGAGCGAGTGAAAGAGGGAGTGAAGAGAGGGAAGGGAGGGAGAGGCCGAGGGCGCACTTCTTCCGAAGGCGGCAGGCAGCCAACAACAACAGTCGACTCCAGTAGGTCGGCACAGGAAGGGGGGGTTGGTGGTGAGTGTGTGTGTTTTGTGTGCGTGTATTTGGGGGGGACTGTTAAAGCCCTTATGCGTGCACCCTGCACTCCTCAAGCGTTCCCGTTTGTTGTTGCCGAGCCAGAAGGCCTTCGGCTGAGTCGGTCCCAGGAGAGTCGTTAGACCACATTCCTTTCCCATTATTCCAGGCGTCTCTTTACGAGCAGCACCATCCCCGGATTCGTCTGGCCTTTCCTCTCGCCCCTGATGTCCTGTGTTTTCATCCTCATCATTATTTTTTGGTTATTAGCTGCTGCTCAAGTACAAGATGGTGATGTGCCAGAGTAAGAAGAGGGAGGGGCCACAGCTGCTACTACCACAAGGTCCTGTGTGTGTGTGTGCGTGCATGCGTGCGTGTGTGCGTGCATGCGTGCGTGTGTGCGTGCATGCGTGCGTGTGTGCGTGTGTGCGTGCATGTGTGTGTCTGTGTTTGTTAAAGTTTTTCTTCCTCATCCGCATTCTACATCTTGATAACATTCAAATCGTCAGATCTTACAGGTGAATCAAGGTGAAGAACACTTCACCAGTTCTGTTTTACTAAAATTACAACATGTAATTGTTGCTGTAAATCACAGTAAACCCTACAGATGGATGTCAGGGTGAGAGAGAGTGAAGGCTAACATCTGCTCCGGGGAACAGGTGTCCAAGGCTCTCTAGTTTCTGTGTGGATCACAGCAAAAACACCAACAGGGTCACTTATCACATCTCTTGCTTCACACATCCACTCTTCTCCCCCCCCCCCCCCTTCTCTCCACCAAATTTCTTACTCTCATCCTTCAAACGTTCTTTTCAGCTTCTCTCTGTGGATTCTTCCTGTGTCGGGTCTCGGTGACCTGAGAAGGGAGGAATGTATATCCGAAGTATGTCAAGACTTTTCAAACTCACCAGTGGGAGTGCTGTGGGTCCTCAGGCACTGGGAGGGGCCTCGCGACTGACTGACAAGTACAGGTGAAAAGTGGTTTGGGTCATCCTTGTGTCACATACAAAGGCACCAACCAGGCTACGCCTCTGTGGGAAAGAGGAGACGTCGCCTACAGCTGTGATGTGGTTCACTATAAAAAGCAAAGTAGAAGCTTCCTGACCCAAAACTCAGATGGTCACATCATATGACCATATTGAGCCTGTTAAAATAAGCTCTTTAATGGCCTTCTCTATAGTTTGAATAAAGTGAGAAATGAGAAATGCAGTTTTCTTACAGTAATGCAGAAAAAAAAGCACAACTGTCTCAAAATATAAACAGCCCAATCGTCTTTGATTCCTTGGATTTAAGTTCAGAAGGGAACCGGGTGAAAGAAGTGAATGCGCTGTGAGTCAGGTCGCACTGAATGTGTCAAGCTTTCAAGATAACTCAGCCTTGAACAACCTCACAACTTTAACATGTTACCAGTGTACCTAGTATTTCTTTTTTAAACAGTTTGCTAAATTTGTAACCAGTGCTCTTCAGCCACTGTGAAAATTCATCATCAATGAACTGACATTCTGACTCTTTGCCTTAATGCTATTCCTGTTACCTCCCCCTAGTGGCACGTATATATCCTCAGAGCAGACAGCGGGGCGTCGCTGTTGTTTCCAGCATCAAAACGTATCTGCCGTTTCCACACGTCAATAAACAAAATACAAATCATTTCTTTGTCCCTTGTCCTATCAGACATCAGTCAGTCTCAACAAAAAGCAGGGGAATTTAGAATCTCTGCATTTTCAGTGTTATTGTGTTATATGTGATCTACCATATTAAAAAAATAAAAATAAATCTCTTTGTGACTTTAACAGCTAATTTTACAAATTACACGCTAGGACACTAGTGCTGAGTTGAGTGCTCACCCCTGACTGCGTGTTAAATTCAACAGCGACTGCACTTGAGGGCACTCATCATGTGTCGACCATGTGTTGGAGGACTGTGAAAGATTAGGAGGAGTCATTTGTTTTTATCCTTATTGTCCTCAATAGCAATTTCTCCAGAATATCACGACCTCCTGCTTCTGCCTTTGAGGGCAACGCTGTTTAAAAACCATATATCAGGCTGGAGACTTACTGTACGGTACAGTATATCCACCCGCAGAGTTTACGACTCCAGGACAAACCTTTGCAAAAGATACATAAATATAGTAGCCAGGGAGCAGTAGCACAATAAAACTATCAAGCCAATGATCTGACAGAAAGAGGAAAGAAAGACAAGTGTGACTTACTGAGGAATCCAGGCTGTCAATCACGACTTGTTCTTTTCCAGCATCCTGGGGTCTTTTGGGAGAGTATTAATCAGTCAAAATGAGAGAAAACATCTGTTGAGGTGCAGCTGAACATTTTGATGTGGATGATTAAGGTTTGACAGAAAAGTTCAGGTTTAGTTGAATAAAGTCTGTGTGAGATATACGGACTTAGCAGGTGAGCAACGTGACCCACAAAGCTATTAATGAAGCAGAGGTCAGGGACACACTAAAGGCCATCCTGTGCTATGCAGCAATTCTGTGTCTGTATCTAAAGAATGCTGTAAAACCAGTCGGATGGGAAAGTTGTTTAAATGCAGCGCCTGAACGAGCTGTGCTCACAGATACTGTTAAAAGATAATCTAATTTATCATTGATGGCATATGTTCATATACAGTATAATCAGGATTTACTCTACTCTGATGTCTTCAATTGGTTTCCCAGAAGACATTAAAAGTAGGTTTAATCTTTGCTCTGCAGGTTTCAGAATTTTGAATATGACCATCACAGCAGCTAGAAGTTATGATTACTAGCAAATAAAACACACATGTATAAACTCAAAAAGATCTGCAGGTAACTCTTGCTCTATGCATTTGTGTGACACGATACATAATAATAATCATAATAATCATAATAATCATAACACATTTAATTTGTAATATTTGAAAAGGACTATTTAATGTTACATTATTTACAGTGACGTAAAAAAAAGAAAGGTTCATACATGTTTTTTTCTCCTCTTAATTACCTGTCCAGCTACCAGCATAGTGTGGAGTTCGGTGGTGTACAAGGGAAATAATTCTTCACATATGGTCATTGTGGTCAGACCCCCAGCATTTACAGGAACTGAAAAAAATGCAATTGAAAAAAACGCTTTCAAATATATCCGTACATGACGTACATTGGTACTGCACACAGGTACTGCTAAGTTAATGTTTCAAAGATAGAAGACTGCCTATTGAAGTTGCAGTGAATTCATGAATTTCAATAAAATTCATAGTAGTTCAGCAATAAAAGGAAACAAGTGACGACGACAACCAGTTTTATGTATTTTAGTGGATTCCTTGTGAGTGTTTATGAGTTGTGTCTAAACATTTACTTATGATATACAGTACTTCTTGCATAGATTAAAAAATTCTAAATTAGACTCATATTGTTGAGTGAAGGTTTTAGGAAGGGACACACACACACACACACGCACACACACACACACGCACACACACACACACACGCACACACACACACACACACACACACACACACACACACACACACAGACACAGACCTTCTCCTTCTGTCATCGCCCCTTTCTGAAAGATATGCTGAAGGCCCTCTGGTCATTAACAAGGGGGTTTTAATACAGTAGGTCTCAAACAGCATCTCCCGTCTCCTCCTTTCAGCCTGAAGGATCTGTTTGAGTAGTTACCATACCGTGGAGCACAACAGGTGAAAACACAAGTTATAACTTTTGCACGATGGGACTTGTGAGTAAAGGATAGCTCTTCAGTTGATGCATTAGTACATCTGAATTGTCAGATCTGTTCACTTGCAATTTATGATTATATTATATTGTTGCTATTTTCCTGAGTGCAAGCACAGAAATGTGACATCAAATATATAAGTTCTCAATTTCTCTTACTTGCTCTCACCGTTTTACTCCTTTCTCCTGCTCATCTGTGAGTTTGCCTGAATAAACCTCTGCCTGGTTAAATCGGGGATTTCCCAGATGATGTAGTACCCAGATTTGACAGTGTAAGGCAGTGTTGTAAATCCATCCTGACAGTAGATCATTAGCACTTCTGTGTTAGGAGTGACTTCAAATGAGGACAGTGATAGGCATTTGCATATGCGGTTACACTAATTTGAGAACTAATTACTTGAATAATTGAGTGAAACACCTCCACTGATACACTGTGCTGTGAAGAACCAGAACCTTTTTATGTGTGTTTTCTCTCCTTTCCGAGGAAACTGTCAGTGAAAACAAGCATTGTCACAAGAGATTCCCTTGTTATGAGGATATTACTCAAATACCGTACTAATTAAAAATCCGAGTCTTCGCATAGCAACATTTTATAGCCTTCAAATTGTAAATAGTGAGGAGGAAGCTTTGTTTTTCTGGTGATGAGGATGATAACGTGGAGGAAGTAGAATAAGGTTTTCATAATGTTGTGACATCAGCTGGTCATAGATGAAGTCAGGCGCAGCATAAATTAGAACAATCAAAATAGTTTATGTTTAGTGCAGTGAGGGTTTGAAATCTTGTTCCTGAGTCACAATAGGAGGAAGCAGAAGTGGAGCTGTCGCTATTTGGGTTTATGTATGGATATACAAAGTGAAACCATTAAATAGAGCGATAGATAGATAGATAGATAGATAGATAGATAGATAGATAGATAGATAGATAGATAGATAGATAGATAGATAGATAGATAGATAGATAGATAGATGAATGAATAAATGGATAGATTTATTTCCAAAAGAAAAATGTTGGGCCAGTTTTAGCCGTCTTGAAAGTGCTTCTCTTCAGACACTAATTCTCGGTTGCATTCAGTTGAGGAGTCAGACATTGTTGTCTTGAAGCCATCCCTGTGTAACTTTAGCTTTATGTTTGGGGTCATTGTCTTGCTCTAATGTAAATCTCCCGAGCCCAGTTGTCACAAACTGGAAAGAAGTTGCACAGTGAGGGCAGACTGCCAAATGTACTTTGTGCTGTGAATGTAGCAGGGTCTGCAGCAGATAAACAACCTTGCAGTTTGATGTTGCTGCCACCATACTGAAATATGGGAAACGTTTGCTTCTGTTCATTTGCCAGCTTTGGCTTTCAAATATATGGCAAAAGGCCAGCTTTGGTTTTATGAAACCAGAAAAGGTCATGGTTGTTACTGAGTCTCCCCATACTAGCCATACTGTAATTATAATGTTTTTCTTAAGGGCCACACAGTGGTCGTGGCTCTCACCCCATAAAATTCTCAGTTCATGCCCAGTTTGAGGACGAGGCCCTGTCTGTGTGGAGTTTGCACATTCCCTCTATGTGCCTTTGATTTTGAGCAGGTTGGCAGTTGCCCATGAATTACCAGCCTGCCCAGGGAGTACCATGTCTTCTTTTCTGGTCACCTGCATTGGCTTCAGCGCCCATAATAAAACAATATACATTATGGTGGGTCAGAAGTTTTTCTTAAAAGTGACTTCTTCTCCTCTATCACAAAATGTCAACTTGCAAATCACCTGAGCCACTGTTCAGACACTGCAATGAGCCTCACATTTAAAATGTTAGTATAAACCACACTTATGCACTTTATTTTTTATATTTCTGTGTGTTTATACTTTCTATTTATTTTCTTGCAGTTGTTGAAACATTTGAATTATTTTTCTTGTACAATTTTCACATTTTTCCAAATATTTATCTCCTTTGCATAAAGTATGTTATTTTAAAGTGACATGAAATGAAGATGTCTTTAAGAAAATTTCATTTTATCTGAATTGAATTGTTATCCATCCCAGCAGTAGACTAACCCCGGATTAAATGTGCATTCCAAATTAAGCTTCAAAGTCTGAGACACTGATCAGGATGTTTTAGTGTCAGAATCCTCCGGTGTTCACACAAATAGATGTGCGCCATAAATACACTCACGTGATTCTGATTGATATTTTACATCATGCAAGCTGCAAGGAATCTAGCAGACACTGTGGAAAACAAGCAGCACATTGGATCTGTGCAACTGTTAGAACAAAAGAAAAGTTTGGGTGGGAAGTTACAGCGTTCTCACACACACGCAGACGCACAGACGCCCACATTGATTGATGCAAAAGATTTGGCAAGTTGTTGTTTTTTCCCCCCTCTCAGGTGATACCTATGGGAGCCTGTTGGATAAACATACTCCTCTGTGCATGTTAAAGTGGATATCTTCAGCACGAGCTAGTTTTCTGCAAGAAGTTGGTGCTCGTAATCTCCGCAGAGTTGTGAGTGTGGGCTAGCGGGGTGGTGGGGGGGGGGGGGGGGGGGGGGGAGTGTAGGTTGCCTTTGGGGGTGTCCCATGAATCGGGGATGGCGCTGTGTACAGTGAGAGTGAGTTCGCAGCCAAAGTTGCAGCGCGCAGGCAGGAAGGTTTCGCTGAAGAGGGGACCCGTGTTTCCAACTTCTGTCACACCACACACGAACGTCCGGTGGGCTCCGGACTTCTAATAACAAGGACATTTGAGCACTTTTTATGGATGTTTTTTTGTTTTGTTTTGTTGTGATTTTCTCCCTGTCCGCTGCAATCTGCCGTTTCAATGGACTGTCGCCTGTCTTATCACTCAGTGAGTAAGTTGCACTGGAATTGATTGGATTGGTTTCCTGACTCGGAGACAAGTGTTTACTACGAGCATGACTTAGCCGTTCACATCATGACATGTAGCCGTGTGTCGGGCGCTTAAAAAACAATGAACTCTCCCCGTGACCAGGACCTGGCACCATCTCGGAAACACCGACTAATGGCTGCAGCTCTGCCCGGTGAAGAGAGCCCTCTGCCCGTTAAAACTTCCAGGGCTGATCGGAATGGAGTAGCGGGGCTTGTTCACTGTTTTATCTGCGGGAGTGGAGTTACGCCGGGGAAAGAACTGAGGTTACAAGTGGCATATCAAAAAGAGAGGATTCCCTTTTTCCCGTTTTTGCAAAACCAGGAGCCAGCCCCGGGTGCGTGTGAAGTGAGCCCGGATGGACACGCGCTGGTCTGCGCCGTGTGTCACTGCTTTCTGGCGGAGCAGTGGAACTCCTTCGAGCGGAGCAGGACGCCCGTCGAGAAGCGCATGTACTGGTTAAAACGACCCTACCAGTGCGACTCTCGGAGGGTCCCACAGGAGTGGAACATCTCTTACGACCTGGAGAGAAGAATCAGTGTCGGCAGCCAGAACTACGACGGGGGCGCAGACTCCGATTTCTCATCTTTTTCTGATAACGAGAACATGTCAGATCAGGAGATGGATTTGGTCGACAGAGTCGGTGTGGGCAAAGACAAGTATTTGAGACCGACCGGTAAATCTCCCAGAGACTGTAGCAAGAAAAACAATGTCATCAGTATTAAAAACAGCCCTGACTCACAGCGGGCGATGCGCTACCCGGTCCTGGGTGTTTACGGGGCGCAGGGGTCGCCAAAAGCCGAGAGTGTTGTGCCGGCGAGGCGCGGTGCTAAAATTATAAATAATGTCTGTCAAGCATCAGAATCTCTGGCAAAGTCCCAGGAGAGATTCCCTCAGCGATGCAATGACAATCCTCTGGCTGACACACCTGTGCAGGACAACGGGGTCATTATGCGCAACAGGCGGTGGCTGGATGAGGAGAATGTCAGACATGTGGAGCCGCGTCAGATCCAGCGTGTTGCTGACAGCAGCTGTGCCCCATCCCGACATCCATCACTTCTGTACCAAGGGAGAGGAGAGCAGCACTCAAACCCACCTCTGTCCTCTTTTGGCTCCACTGCTTTCACCCAGAAAGGCGATATAACTGCTGCCAGGGAGAATAGCTCTGATATCTCTGATGAAGATGAGATCAACATCACAAGTGATGATGACAGGGACACGTATGTCAGAAAAACAGGCTCAACATCATACTTCAGACATGGCATAGATTTTTCAGGCGGGAAAAATGCCCCGCTGCGCCACACTGCAAACGCCAGTCCAGATGAGTATGCGTGTTATATCTGTGGCACTGGACTCAGACATGATGGCCGTTTTAAAGTCAGTGTTCAGAAACAGGAGAACGCACAGGGAGAGCCTTTCTTTCCCTTTCTGTGGCTTCACTCTGCTCCCCGTGGTGCAGTACCTATCAGTCCTGCAGGTACGACCCTTGTCTGTGGCAGCTGCCACACCTCACTCATGCAGCAGTGGCACAGCTTCCAGATGGCAGATGTGCCCGTCCTCCAGCGTTTGTATGTGGTTCCCCTCAATCAGACCAACAGTGATCTCCATCATCTTCAGACTGCTGCACAGGAGGGAAAACCCACAGGGATCATGGAATGCATGCCTGAACACAAGGTGTCCCGCGAGGCCTGTTTTCTCTGTGGCCAGGACTGTGAAGGAGATATGAGAGTGGCATATGCACAAGCAGGAGTTGGCAAATCTCGTGGTGTTATGTACTTTCCTTTTATCAACATGCTGCCTTGCCCACCTAATTCTCAGGGTATAAGGAATGACCGCATACACTGCTGCCCACCATGTTATTTTATCCTCGAAGAGATCTGGGCTGCGTATCGACTCAGCCTCAGTGAAGACCTCATCACCTCTGTCAGCTCCTTTCTCGTCAGGTACCATACTGTCATATCTATTGATGGGCCTGTACTGGCCCGCTCTCAGACAGGGGTGACCTCGCGCCCTGGCAGCTCCATGTCAGTGTGTTATCTGTGTGGAGCTGAGATGTGTGCAGGCGGAGAGTACCAGCTGCATGTCAATCCACCTGGTCAATGTGGAGAGAGGGAGCCTTTCTTCCCCTTTCTCACGGTCCACCCTCCTGCCCCTGGTGCCAAGCCAGTTGACGCCACCGGTCTGGTGTCAGCCTGTACACTCTGCTACCATGACCTACATGCTCAGTGGGCCCAACATGAAAGCAAGGGTCTGGGTCCCTCAATCTCTTCTACCTCTAGCTCATCCGGTGCCCACCCTCAGCCTCCCAGCTCCCCCTGGGCCCGGCAGTACAGCTGTGAGGCTTTTGTGTGTTTCTTCTGCAGGCAGGAACAACGTCGGCAGGGTAGGCTGAGTGCCGTTACTGTGGCCAGGCTGCCTGTGTTCTTGTATGCCCCACGCAGCACACGCACACTCCTAGTGGATGATGGCAAGAGACTGGTGATTGGCTCCTGTGTGGAATGTAAGGCAATGGTACAGGTGGGACAGAGCATGCAGCAGGACAAAAAACCAGGCTGGGACCTGGATCTTCAGACCGGGAGAGGAGAGGCCCAGAATCAGCTTCACCACAGTCTAGACACAAGGTAAGAACAAACCAAACACCCCGATGTGACACGGCACATGTTTTCAAATTCCATTCAGTGTACTGAAGAGTTTAGTAAAAATGACTGCTTCCTGTCATCTGTTAAATCCCCCTACTGCACAGAGCAGTGTAGAATGTGGCCTGAAACGACCTCTTAGTCATATGACATGGGTATGTGAAACATTTGAAGTAATAATCATAGTTTAATGCATTACAAGCGCTTCTCTTCAGTATATGCTGCTATGGGTAGCTGAGACGATCTGTGTGTGTGTGTGTGTGTGTGTGTGTGTGTGTGTGTGTGTGTGTGTGTGTGTGTGTGTGTGTGTGTGTGTGTGTGTGTGTGTGTGTGTGTGTGTGTGTGTGTGTGTGTGTGTGTGTGTGTGTGTGTGTGTGTGTGTGTGTACAAACTATATAGGATGGATGGAAATCCAATTGTTTCATCTAAATTCACACTTCTGTATCATCAAAGGAAACCCAAAGAGATGAAAAGACAAAATCCAGTGCTATGCTTGCTGTTTTAGAGCTGCCATGACTGAACGTATCTCGAGGTGCTTAATCAGTTTGTTTTCATTTAAGTGAACTGAGAATAATTTTGCCACGAGAAAAATGATTATGATGCTGAATCTAAAAATAATTACCTCTCTTTGCTTGTTAGACAGCAATCAATAGTTTCACTATTCTCAAATGATGTGCCAAAATGACAAGACATTTTGGTTTTGATAAGCAGACAATTGATCCGATGGTTAAATAACCTTTTTGTCAGTCTGAATGAATTCTTTCCGATTAAGAGATCAGATTGTCCCGTTTATAAGAACACTGAATAAAAAGGTTGGATTGATGTGTGACTCTATATGCACCTTGGGTTTTAACTGATTCAGTCAGTGAATCAATCCCATAATGCTTTGGACTGTGATGCTCCTCCACCTTTTCCCCCAAACACTCTGTATGAAGCTTCACATGGCGGGTCCTGTAACAGAAACATGCCATTTCCACAGACTATAATCAGATCATAAACAGGATTATATTTCCTCTGTCAATCTCATCAGAATTTCAATGGGATAGGCTCAATCTAATCAGATAGTCGTGTTTATATGAAGCTATTTGAAATGGAACAGCAATGTGATCACTCATGATTCATGTAACCGCAGTTAATAATTGTCACAGTGCCAATCTGATAACAGTAATGAAGTGACAAAATGGCTTTCAGAAAGTTGATATTTGTCAGGTTTTTCTTGTCGTTTAAATTGCTTAGTTTATTTTACATATGAATTGACAAGATAATGCAGAATTTACAACATTGAAGATATAACTAGTGTGTTTAGTTAGCTCCACCCATATTTCACATAGCTTCGACACCTAATGGTATCAATTTCTCCTTTGCACAATGGTGTGTATCACATTCAACTCGGCGTGAGGTGTTAAAGCACAGCTTCAGATCCGTGTCATCACTTCAATCATAGTGGAGTTTTTCTATTGCATTTGGAATGAGATAAAACTTTTTTGAAGGTCCATTTGTTTGGAACTGGCGCTGCATTTAGTATACATCCATTAGCAGCATGTGCTTAGCGGTTACCTGCTGATAGCTGGTTCTCACTGATCCAATGAACTTGCTTAAAGAGGCAACCTTATACCTTCAGAACAACAATCAGTCATACAGTGACAAAAATTCCTAATTTGTCAGAATTGGCTGTAGTGTGTGTTCAAAGGTGTTGTGTGGCGTGATTCATCATTCTGGTTTCCTTTCATATTCTTGGCATGGCTACATATGTTGTGATGAGTTGTTTGTTAGGATGTTTGCATATGTGATTCAATGGGGCTGACTCAGTGAACAGTTCATTCAACCCTCTTTTACTTTCTTCCCTTTTTTATGCTTTTTGGTGCTGAGTCAGCTTTGATGTTGTACACTCCTCCTCCAACAACAGACATACAGTATAGTTCATTCTTTTGTATGTTCGGTGTAACCACATGATCCACAGTCAAGTTTTTAATTTTTAAGGCAGTGCAGACCAATTGAGTTACGTGTTAATGAAGAGCTGTGCAGCATTTCGACAGCCAGTTGGCCTTATGAACGGATTTGTCATGCAAACAAACACCGACCATCCAACTAAGCAGACATGTGAAGAACATCTGTGGATGCCATTCACACTCAGAAACTTCAACATGCTGTGCATTTATTCCAGCTGTCCACCTTTCTGTCTATGTCCCTTAAAGAAGTGTTTGCACTCATGAAAGTTGATGTTAAAATTGACATACTTAAATCTACACTACTCTGGTTAGGGTTTTAGCAATCACATTAAAGAATTGTCCTTTGGGATCATTAACGTATTTCTATTCTATTCTATTCTATTCTATTCTATTCTATTGTATTTTGTATGGATAGCCTGGATATAGATCCTGATAATGTGACAGTTTCCTCCCTCCATAAGGTTAGGGAGGAGAGGAAACAGAGTGACCATTAGAGAGGACATTAAGTGTTCTAGATGATCAGTTTGCATGTAGCAGTCAGTTTAGGTAACAGCGAGTGACCAGTGAAAGCCAGGGATATCAGGGAAAGTGATTGTGTATGTTTCTTTGGGAAAGGGGCAGTGCAAAAGTTGTCCAGGGAACAGGTATTCTGTCCCCTGTTGTCACACTCAATGCATGAGAGGGTCTGTCATCGCGTGAGCTTGAGCTGTCATTGGAGAGTGCCCATCTGGTTCCCCAAAGGCCTGCGAGTGCTCAGTGGAGGGTCATTGCAAATGCAAACACTCTGCTGTACAGTTTTCTATCGTAGTCTATTATAATTGCCATTTTTATGTGGCATATTTCTTTCTCATCCCTCAAAATGATAGATTGCCACATAAACAGTTGGACTAATGCAGACAGAGACGAACTATCAGTGAAGTATCAAAATAATATATATTTTTTTATTGTAATTCTACTACTTGTTTTGTTGTAAACATGACAGTGTATGCATGACTATATATTACAAAGTGTGAAAATATCACTGTCTGATTTTCCTGCATGGCAGGATCTGAATGAGCCCACGAAATGAGATCTGCCACATGCCACTCTTGAAGCATTTGAAATAACCTGCACAGGCTCAAGCATGGTTGCTCATCATGTTCTCTGTTCTGCTACTGTGTGTTTAATTAGTATGTTGAGCATGACCCTTGACAGGTGTGTCGGTATAAACCAGCACCCGAGAACTGCGGAGGAGTGGTTAGTCAGCAGTTCCTTCACTTGCACATTTTGTGAAACAGATCTCCCCTTCCCTGCAGTTGTATTCTGTTAACATATACCAATGCAAAATCATAAATGGAGTTTTACATGAAAATAAGGAAGTTGCAGCAATGTAGCGACATTTAATTTGATATTATAAAACATTTAAAAAAAACAAAAGTAAAAGTTGTGTTTTGCACTATTTTTACACAATCTGTCGTATTACATTTTATTTTGAATACTCTCACACAATGACTCTGCAACACACCTGTTCTTTTATTCAGATTTTAGTTGAAATAGAGAAGTATTACTTTAACGTTTTGTCTGTGACAGTTGTCTCTGCTGCAAGCAGTGTTGCGTACGTTATTGAAAACTATTTGTTGGTGAGAACTACAATCACTTCTTTAAAAGTGGAATACTTTGGAATTAATTTCCTAAGTAAGGATTCTTCTTATAATGTGATAACAGCTGAGCTCTCAGCACTGTTGGCCTGTCAAATAACTAATCCATTCATTAAATTCAGCGAAGGTTACATCAGTTATTTGGTGGAAGATGCTCTATAATCTGGATTTTACTAATGCAAAGATGAAAGACTATATACATTCATGATGACGAGATGATGAGAAATGTAAAGGGAAGCTCATGTTTTCACAAGGTTGCTAATACACAAATACTTTGAATACAGTTAATGTTCATGTTTCTTACAGTCAGATGTCTCTCACGTTGCTGTCCAGCGGAGTGAGTTAGAACAGGATTGATGAGGGTCTCCTCCAGTAAACAGGAGTACAGTGAAATAGTTCTGTTCTTCAGCGGAGACCACAGCGTCCGCTAATACTAACGATGAAGCTATCAGCTCAGTGAGCTGCACAAAGAAAGAGCAGCTTTCAGAAAGTCTTTATTATGTTATATCACAGAAATAAATGAATAAGACTGGACGACATTGTGGTGGGATTCTCAGGCGCTTCAATAAAATAGGAATACTTGTTATCAAAATCATGTGCACCTTCATGTGACGATGCCAATAGCTCAAGATGCACATGATGTCGGGATTGTTTATGATTATGTGCCACAGAGTACTGTTGATCTGTCTGTCTGTCTGTCGGTCTGTGAATCATCTGGTCTTTAAGTCAGAATTATTCATGCTGCTGTGACACCAAACATGCTGACTAAGTCATCAAAATGTCTCCGCAGTGACAAGAAGAACAAAGTGTTATAGACCGGATGCACTGGCCCTCACACAGACATGCTCACAGCTAAACCTACAATTATGCAATTGTATGTAGAAGTACTCAAACTAACGTCTTTCACTCCTGTCTATGGAAATGAATGTGTGCTCTGCTGAGCGGTGGGTTCAGGTGGATGATTGTTGTTGACCTGTTGGAAGAGAAGAGTTTATTCATGCAGTCACTGTGTGTGCGTGCGTGCGTGCGTGCGTGCGTGCGTGCGTGCGTGCGTGCGTGCGTGCGTGCGTGCGTGCGTGCGTGCGTGCGTGCGTACGTTGGTGTGATACTTTGGATAAGGGTTAAGGTTAAAGTCAGATACAGGCTGAGGTTAAGTAAGTCTGCAGGAAATTAATATGCGTCATTTTAGTATCTTAGAAAGCCATGAGAACACAACCTGTATTTGGATTTAGGTGTGCGTGAATGCACATTATATGTTGATGTGGGCTTGGTGTAAAAGATGAACGTTGTTCTCACTACATGGCCCATATCCTGTAAAAGAGGTATTTGCCATTACAGGAAAAACATACCGGCATCCTGACAGTGTCGCCAAGTAAGATTAATAGCAATGTCAGAATGACGTAAATTCAAGATTATACAGCACATTTAGATATGATCTTTTAAAAAAGGAGAGAATAGAATTACCCAGAGAAAATTATTGTAAAGAAAAGAGAGAAGAGGAGTGAAGACTGCATAAGAGTGAATGGGGTTAATTTGAGTTTAATGGCAGGCAGAAGAAAACAGAGTAAAAGTCCCACTGTTATCATTTCATCATAAAAGGAAATATTACAACATGCTGGCCTCAGAGTGTAAGCAGCCCGGTGATATCCAATAAACTGGATATTAAAATACCCAATATGAGGTGTGTGAGGTGGCCTCTTCTTTTTCATGCCCGTGTATTTCGCTGTGTGTTTTTGGTCAAAGTCACAACCATTCGTATTGCGTGTAGTGTGGAAAGCTTCTGCAGCTGTGCGTCTCTTCTCCCTCTGCTGTTTTCTCTGACAGACAGCGTAGCGTTTCACAGGGAATCCTCTAGCATTTGAGGGGCTTAATGTCAAAGCTGCTGGAGGTGGGTTTTGATTTAGCGCTCAAAGCTTCAATCACACTCTTCCCGCGAGCTTTACTTAGTGCTGCATTCTTCTCCATAAATTGATAGAGATATAAAATCATACATGGAGCAGATGAAATGGAAATATTCCACTGTGTCACTTCATCTATTTTGTGTCTCAGCCTGGCAAAGGTGAACGTACATACAAGCCTAACTCACTAACAGTTTTCGGGGTACAGGGACCCCCAAGACTGATGTCAGAGCCCTCTACTGGACCTGGCCTGTTCCTTATTTTGTCTGTTTAGTTTTAACAGGTATTTGGAAGTCAGAGATGTTGTTTTGGGCTGTCTCAGCTCTCAATATATTGGAAAAGTGATGCCTTTTGATCTTGCTACAGTAAAACCCTTTTCACCGCTGTCGTGTGGCAGATATGGCACGGCATTCTCCCGCTCCGCATGCGTGTTCTAAAAGTAATAAGTGAAGTCATCGTGGGATTCATGAGATGGGATCCAGCCTTTGCAATAAAAGTGCAAATATCCAAAAGTTCTCTGTTGTTCGGTCTGCCCGAGATTTGTGGCAGGTTTTTTTTTTAAACCGTCCAGGCTCTTCAAAAAACGCATCAAGTTTAAATTTATTTAATGCTTAACCTGCTGTAATAACAGCAGGTAAAGTATTGGTAAATGTCATGGTTGTATTATAAACACTGAACCTTCCACTGAGTTGATTTGAAAGTGTTCTTTCACACATTTATTCATTTCTATTTTCATTCTCGGTATATTTTACAAATCCAAGCCTTTTGTAATGAAACTACATAATAGAATTAATGTTGTTTGATCCAGTATAGAGTTTCAAACATATTTCCTTTTAACAACACTGTGAGCAAAACATTTGTGATGATCTTTTTAGTTGTAGTTAACTAAATGCTAATCAAACCTTGGTGCTTCCCATTGAACGTTGTCCCATTGAGCAGCTGATTGTTAGAAGCGGTCTGCTCACTGCTGACCAGGTTTTCCATTTAAAGTTTGTATTTGCTTCGTTTGAGAGGATTTATTTATGATTATAAATTTGTTTTTGTGGTATTTTTTATGTGTCGGTGGGGTCAATACAGGAAAAGCTAGGAGACTCTTTTAAAACGGTTTGTATTCTGTACACAGAAGTCATTCCTGTCAGATTTAAAGTTATTGTGTGACTTCAAACGCTATCGGGAAGTTTCAAGATTATAGTTAGTTCCTAGAATAGTTGTTAAATTACAGAAGTTATAGATTCCTTTACTATGTGGCCATACTGAAGTAAGGAATCCAAATGGATGAGCATATAACAGATTGGATCATAACATTTAAATGTTAAAGTTACTTGGCATGAGAGGGTGCTGCAGAGGGCCAAGCGGGGAAAAAATAGATGGATTGAACCAAAGAGCTTTGAACGTTTCCTCCCATCTTGTCATTGATTACAAAAAAATGAAATGCATGAATGAGCTGGAGTAAATAGACATAATATGAACATGAATGCAGCTACGTTTTAAAAAAAACTTTCTTTCATAAATACAGAGGGGTTAAGAGTAAGGTTCGCATTTCCGAGCTTGTCTTTGCCCGACTCTTGGAAGTCTGTGTGCAGTGTGTAGCTGACAGATGAAGACATTCTGACCTTTAAACCCGGCAGAGTTTAGCAGGGAGGGGATATCAATCTGGCTCAGCACAGTGGGACAGGGTCACCGGGGGTCATTTGTCAGACTGCAAGGAAAGAAACTATACAAGATTCTGACACACCTGTTTACTGTTTAAACCCTTCATCCAACAGTCTTAAAGTCATACAGTCTGCCTTTGGGATTATATAAACTCAATCAAGTGGTAATCATTAGGTTCCTCTGCTCAGTGGATGCCTGTAAGTGCTGGATGTACAGCTAGTGATGGGTAAAGACAGCTTGTTGAAAGACTATTCAACAGTGAAACGAAAAACAGAAGTTATCCCTCTACTGACAAGGATTCCACCTTTAGGAAAACTGTTGTGTTGTCTGAGTTACTAGTTGTCTTTAACAGGTTGAGTTTAATAGCTTTAAAGAAATCATCACAATTGTAGATTTTTACCTTATATTTTATATTTTACCTTTAAGTATTTTGTAGAACAAGGTTATTAACTCACCCATCACTCACTTGAAAGCCCTGTTGGTCTACTTGATAACACTATGTGAAGCTTAATTTAAAGTTCCGCGATTGAATTTTACAGCAATAATGAAGTTCCACCGTTTCTATTTCTTGGTTCTTGTACACAATTTATATATCTGAGATGAAGTTTTCCAGTGCAAAAAAGCTTCCATAGTGTGTCGTTATTGTGCACGTCGTCATAAAAAGTCATCTTCAGTTTCAGTGGACAGTGTGAGCAAAGAAACAAAGAGAGCAATTACCCATGTTGTGAATAGTTTTCAATTGAGTTTTTGTGCGTAGCGCCTGGCACCACGATATATGAAATAAACTAGTTGTTTACCCTCCAGGAGCAACTCCTGCATCAACTTCATCACAGGACAATCATAAAGACACAGACAGACATTTATGAAAATTGACACTTTAGAGGAACCGCAAACATATTTTCCAAGAAACCAGGAATACTTGCAGAAAATTCATGCATGGACAAAAATCAAACCAGGAATATTGTCACTGTGAGGAGCAGGCGCGAACCACTACACTACCTTGTGGCACACAAGGTGGTGTGCCCTTGTGTATCTTAAGTAATATAATTGAGTATTGAAATCTCACTGTTTAAATTTGCTTAACATAACATTACTTTCAGACTCATTTGTTTCCAAATTGTGTGGATTCGACTGTATATGTGATAAATGTTTTAAGGCTTGGTTCAAGAGGGGGAAAAAAATGCCTTAAGTGATTTCATGAGCCCCCTGGGTATGAAGATGGCCTTTTGACAAGGAAGTGGAAGCATATAGAAAGACGGCATCTCTGTTTCTCCCAGCAGCAGTAATTCAAAACATTTTTGTAAAACTGTCAATCACGCAGCTGACTTTGCTATAATGGCACAAAGCTAAATCGATGGCGTGCTCTTTCCATTAGGAAGAGAATGCTGTCATTACAGGGTCGACATTAAAAGAGCCGACATTCCCAGTAGAAACGGATACTTTTCTGCTAAAGTTATTATGGAAAATGTGATTAAGCAATTCTCGGAGACGTTGACGTGTGGTGCAGTTATTTCTGTGCAATGAGTGTTCGAAAGAGAGCTGCTGACTTCCATTTATACGTTTTTAAAGCTCTTCTCATTTATTTCTTTGTGCATTTTCGTAAATTTGTGTTTTTATATCCTAATAAAGAAAGATTTGACATCTTAATATCTCTGGCAGATGAAACTTTACTTAATCTTGCCTGTTAGTTATGAAAAAAAAAAAAAGAAATAGTGTGAGGCCGGTTCAAAAGTTTTTAACCTGATGTTTGTCATAGATACCAACTATAATGTGCTAAATTCTCCTGCCTTGCCACACATTTGCCTAGTTTGGTGTGGCTACAGTTTAATGTACAAGAGCGGTTTTCTTGTGAAGATGGTCATGCGCTGCTTTTTAGTTTGGTCCTTTCAGTAGTAAACCTGCTTCAAGTGTGGTAATAATAGAGGACAGAATGTAATGTAACTACTGTTCTGGCTTTTCCTGCTTGCTTCCCCCTGCACGCAACACACAATTGTCCACAGTCACAGCTCAGTGCATAACACACAGACTTTTCAGGCTTACACCGAGTGCGATCTTTGTCATCATTTACATACAGTGCAGCTGCAAGCGTGTGGGGTTTGTGCACGTGTGTGTGTGGCAGGTGGTTGGGAGCACTGGCAGGTGTTTGCTCTTGTGCTGGCAAATGCAGCTGGATCCTGCCACAGCTGTGTATGTGTGCATGTCCGTGTGCATGTGTGCCGCTGCACCTGGACACAACTGGAGTGTGTGGCGGCACAGTAGCTAATAGCAGAACGGTTTCCTTTGCCAGACATTTAACATGCAACTCATGCTCTCAGCTGACTGGATAATATTCATTGCTATTAAGTGCTACTCTTTTATCGACCATCCACGTGTTGCTGAATGTTTGTGTGGATGTGATTTTCTTTTCCTTTTTTTTTTTTCCAATGCTTTGGCTCTTCCTCTTTAGTTCACACTTTCTTGTCAGGACGACTCCTACCATCCTCCCTGCCCTGCTGGTATTTACAAAGAGGTGAGAAGAACTCACCCTCACCCTGCAGTCAGGACAACTGGACGTGTCAGCTGTAGCCCAAAGAGACCTCCGTAATGGACTAAATATACGACGCTCCCTCTTCCCCACGACTCAGCTCACTGGAAACCATTTGCTCCAACCAACTGGAGTTGAGATTACTTCACCTTTTTCTGCCGGCCAACCACAGCAGAGATAAAGATTAGCATTACGCGTGATCTGCTGGGTGCTTATTTTGGCTGCAGTAGACGTACTCTTCTTGGATTACCCCCCCCCCCCCCCCCCCCCCCCGCCCCGCCCCCCTCCTGTAAGCATCCTCTGTTCCTGGCCCTGACCCCCTCCACCCTCCACCCCCCACACCATGCCATGCAGCCACCTGGCCTCTCACATACTCAGCTTGTCCTGCCAGCTCCAGGACAGCTGGAAAGATGGAGACGGAGAGGGAGTTTTTGGATTGAGCCGCACATGAAGCTAAAGACCGCGATGCCTCTGGAAGAATGCAGACCATACAGTAGCCCTGACACATTTAGCATTGTGTGGCGTCGATGCTGCATACCTAAATCTTCCCCACAGGTTGGACTCACCACACAATTGTGGCACTTTGTCAACGTAGTACACATTGTATTGGATATTTATGTAAATTGTACATCGACTAATGTTGTGATGGCTCTGTTTAGATGATGATCCAAGCGCCCCACAAACAAAAGTGAATGCGTCTAAACTTTTAACAGAGGTGCATGCACACACGCAAACAATCATGAGCACACAGACACTCTGTGGGATTCAGGATACTTGGTGAATACTTTCCATTGGTAAATTTCCCCCACACTGACGTGACCATGCTGTGAGTCAGAAATAAACTGATACAGTTTCTGCATCTGTGTGACAGATAAATACTGAAGATACTTCCAGAAGCCTGGTCATTATTTATTTGTTGCTTTGTGCCCACCATCCCTTTCAAGTATCAGATTTGCAATGTTGAAATATAGATTTAATTTGGCTGTTTGCTGCTGCTGGTTATGTCCGTGACTTATTGAAAGCATGTCTAGTCTAATCCTAAACTATGTGGTTAGCATTATGCTACCATGCAACTCACCAGCTCAGTCAGTGGCTTTTCCCACAACATCAAGTGCGTGAAGTGGACCAATGTGCTCGTCATGGTTGATGTACAGAGTGCAGCCTCAAGCCAGGCCACAGTGAAGAAGCCAGATTGGTAAACCACCAGAGTGGATTTAATCTGGCCAAATGATTCCCAAACTGCCTTTGGCAACACTCTATGATAGGCAAGGTTATAGAGCATGAAGCTTTTAAGGCTGTAATATAGCCATAGCATATAATGCTGAAAAAAACCCTGTTTTCCGCATTTTGAGATGAGACATTCTGCATTATAAAACAACTCAAGTTGTTATGAAAGCCCACAAAGGGAGAGGGGTTCAAAATGGTTATATATTCCCCCTCTTCTACAGGGGGCAACAAAAATAGCACTTGGCTCAAGTTAGGTGTCAGAGGTCCTTTTCAGTCTTTTTTCCCCCTCATTCTTCATCTCCCAGCTGTGTCTTTCTGCTATCTCTCTCCTTCTCTCCCCTGTCCCCCCATCACCTCAATCACCCTCCCTCTTCTTCTAGGCCCCCCTTTTTTTCCTCTTTTCCCCTTTCTCCCCCCCCCCCCCTTCTCTTCATCTCTCCCTGTGGTATTCGCGGGGGCCACATGTTGCTGGTCTTCCCTGGTGGTGTGAGCCCCATGGCAGGCCCTGGCTCCAGGCTGACGCGTAGCTGTGTGTGAATGAGAGAGAGAACTGTAATGTGTTCCTGCATGCCTAACAGTAAGCGTGTGTGTGTGTGTGTGTGTGTGTGTGTGTGTGTGTGTGTGTGTGTGTGTGTGTGTGTGTGTGTGTGTGTGTGTGTGTGTGTGTGTGTGTGTGTGTGTGTGTGTGTGTGTGTGTGTGTGTGTGTGTGTGTGTGTGTGTGTGAGCGCGCGCGCGCGCACACACAGCCGCTAACACAGTAACCTGATCGTGGTGCAACTGAGCAGTACAGAGCGGAGCAGTGCTGTGATTTATCCCGCGGGCCCAGCAGATGGCTGCAACAGGAGTTTGTTTAAGTTTGCTTCACAGCCGGGCAAGCGGCCAGGAGCATAGAGGAGAGCTTGCCAGAAAAATGTTCACTGACTCTGGATGCCTAACCACATTGCTCCCCCTCTCCTCTCCCTTCTGCTTCCCCCTAACCCCTTGCAGCCCCCTCTGTCTAACACACACACAGACACACACATGCTCTCGCAGACTTTCTGTCGCTACTCTCCTTTTACCCCTCTCTAATTTCTCTCTTTCCTCCCATCTGCTTCACACACATGCTTACATACATACGCACGCTCACACACACACACACACACACACACACACACACACACACACACACACACACACACACACACACACACACACACACACACACACACACACACACACACACACACACACACACACACACACACACACACACACACACACACACACACACACACACACACACGCACTTTGTGCCAGCTACCCGATTCCGTTGGCAACACCCCTGATGCAGACATGATCTCACACCTCGGGGGGGGGGGGCAGGCATTAAAGACTGAGGTGGTGTCCATCCTGGTGGGGGTCTTCTGAACACAACCATATGACCGACACGTTTCCTCTCACAGAAGAAGAGCGATGGATCTGTGCACCATAAACACTTCCAGAAATGCACATGAACAGCCATGCACAAGTGGACCATGCTCACAAACAGATGATTTATGAAGTCCTGTTGGATTTTAATTTCTGCGCAAAGCCTGTTCAAGCTCTCGGTCTCCGTTTGTGAAGGTGCTGACACGTCCTGTCACATCGCTTCAGGTCACTGAGGTGATAACTCTTGACCTGGCTTTCCACACATTAGCTTGCCTTTTTTTTTTTTTTTGTTCCTTATCTCTTGCTTGTCCCCAACTGATCTTTCGTCCTTTTCCATTTACTACTCTCATAGACACTACAGCAAAAAAGGATTCAAGACTCGATCAGATGTCACAGTAAATATACGTACAAACTGACAAAGACAAAAGGTTTGTGAGTGGGTGTTTTTTTGTTAGATTGAATTCATATGCATGGTTGGAAGGTTGTGGCTGTGTTTTTCTTTTAGTCTGTATACATTACCTGTCTCAAATCCCAGTGCATGTCATTGTAAAGACCTGTTGGTATTTCTATCCATTCATTCTTTCATCAATCTTTCTATACCGCTTTATCTTCATCCTGTTCATGATTGTGTAGCTCTGGAGCCATTCCCAGCGAGCTGTGGGTGGAGGCAGAATGAATCCTGGACAGGTTTCCAGTCCATCTCAGCGCAAACACAGACAACCACAGACTCACATTCACAGCAATGGACAAGTGAGAGTCGTGAATTAGCCTAAAATATATGCTTTTGAACTGTGGAAGAACTGCACTGACTGGAGATAACCCATAAAAAACATGCAAACTCAGCTCACAACAGTCCTCCAGCCAAACCTGGACTTGAATCAGAGACTTTCTTTCCATGAAGCGAGGGGGCTAACAACTACAACATTGTGGGTCAATATAGGCTTAGTTATAGTTTGCCACTTGCAAACTTTAAAAATATGGAAAAATATTTCATCTATATTAATTGTATAACTGCAATGCATTATATTAGTTGTTTGATCAGTGAAATGAGTTGAATCCTCTCAGCATTGCAGTGATGTGGTGCTTTTTGCTCACGTTTGCACAGAATGTATGTGTAGAATATTTTAATTTCCCAAGGTTCTGGGATAAGACCCATTGTAATTATGAAAGATCAACCGTGAAGCCACTTGAGCACATGGTTACTTTGGTCAGCTTGTTCCCAGATGTCTATATTTGTTCCTTCAGAATTCTTAAAGGTGACTGTAATGAACTTTGGCTGAGCATGAAAGGATGTGTGTGTGTGTGGGGGGGGGGGGTGCATGCGAGCGAGAACGACTGGGTGCTCTGCCACGACACAGGGGACCTTGAAACTTTTCACATATTTCTTGAACGTGTCCCCTTCTTGCCTTGACCTTAAATCTCTTTTCATTTTCACGTTGAGTTTTCTCTTGGACCTTTTCTGCCTCTTTATTTTCCCACTTTTTACTTGGAGCAGTTTTGTTTCTCTTGTCCAATCTCACCCCGGCCTTCACCTCTTTCCAATGTTCTCTGAGGCGTTTCCAGTTCAGTCGTTCCCTGTACACCTAAGCTGCTGACAACTAAAGTGAGAGAGGTGATTTCTGTGGGTGGCTGTTATGCGCCAAAGTCATGCGGAAATGTAAACTATAGAAGGAGGGGACATCCTCGTGTCTGTATATGTATCTATGACTAATTGTAGAGGCTGTCAGGGATATTGGTCTTTGGCACTGCTCTGTATTTCCTGTAAACATAAGTCATTCTTGCTGCCTGTGGTGCCTCTGGGTCAGAGACACACAGCTGAATGCTGTCTGTGTTGTGTAAGCATCTGTGTGTTTGTTCAGAGTAACATGGCTAATAGCTGCATACAGAATATATATACTAATCCTATATATAATCACATTTTATTTTCCAACTGGATATGGCATGAAGATATGTTGTGTATATATATTTTTATATATTATATATGTTTGAATTAATCAAATTAATCATACCCTGCAGATTCCATGTATAATGTGAATCTGTTTGCTCACCTAATCAGAAGAAATTGTTAGTTTATTTGTAATCATGTATAGCGGACTTATCCTAACATTGTTAAATTGAATTTTTTTTTAAAGCATTTGTAGTTTTTGTAACATTTTAAAGTCCCTATTTAAAAGCACCAATACATATAGTTTATAGATAATAAAATCTTTTGACCAAACTTAAAATAAATAAATAAATAAGAGAGCCTGTAAATGGAATAAAATGCTCACTGGATGTCTTGAAAAAGCTTTCGGAATGTGGTTGTCACATCCCTTAAACTAGCTGTTACTGGAGAAAACGCTATTTTCTGAAAAGTGTTTTGTTTTTGTGATCGTTAATTTATCATTGACTTAGAACTGTTGGCTTAAAGAAATAAGCAACAAAAGGGTTTAGTACGTAACTTTACCTTTAGATTGGTGAAACAACTCTACATTGCAGACATACCAACGGATCAAAAGAGAAGACAGGTGAAGAAGAGAAATTTTTATTAGGCACCACATCCGCCTGCAGCTCCGCGCTTTAGTATCCTCGAAAGAGGAAGTGAATGGGTCACAGGTCAGGTAGCTTAGCAGTCTGCTAATGAATATTTATCTGTCAAGGTTTTAGCCAATTGAGGCACAGATGTGTGTCTGCCAGAGTCATTACCTTCAGTTTGTCTGTCAACTTGATACAGTGAGAGAAAACCATGTAAGAGGATGTAAAGTGCACTTTGCATATTTTTATGAACAGAAATTAAAAGGTTATATTGTGTTTTTTTGTTCTATCAATCTAATTATAGTTTTAGTCAGACATTGTGTACTTTCAGCTAGAATTAAATTGCATGACCCGATCTGTCTTTCAGCTTTCTCTGCAAAGCCAAGCAATTTTAACAGTCACACCACCTCTGATCTCTGATCTAATATGACGTCCAGTAGTGGTTGAGTGAATACAGGGCGAAAATAATGCGATTACTCTTCCTCTTATCATTTTGTCCATACGATGACCAGCTGTGTTTTCTCCAGTTCCAGGTGAGGATTTAGTGGACCCATGTTTGCCCACCTGTTGGTTGCCTGAGGACAGCAGTGAGCACTGTGATTCCCACAAACCCGAGTCTCAGACAGACTGACGCTGGTTTAGCAGTGATCAGATGCTGTTTGACTTCCACTCAATGTGGAACATGTGTCGGCGCTGGAATGATAGCAGGCTTTGGATCGGATCCCACAACGCGCCGCTCCACAGGTGTCAGAGTTGTTCAGAGTTGTATATAAGCTTGTGATTGTGTGCAAAAGGCAGTATGGGCTTTTATGCTTATGTGCACACATGCAAGAGCGTTCTGAGCACTGGAGCATCTTAAGTATCTGTCAGCACAGATCAAAGCCGTCTTTCTCTGTTGTTTTTTTGTACTTGGCGGAGTCAGTGAGCACGGCGTCTGAGCTGTTTTTATGGAGTGTTGCTGAGCCGGTCAGCGGTCTGAACCTGCGTGCATGACTGTGGTCCTGTTGGATCTCTGTGATAGGCTGTTAAAGCTGACTGACAACCCTGCTTTACAAGCTGCTATACATCAACCAGTGGACCTGCTGCAGCCGTGGGAACACAGGCATATCTGTGTGTGTGTGTGTGTGTGTGTTTCTGTTTACACACCTTATAGAGAATTGTCGTCCTTATGGGGACAAAAAGTAATATGAGGAAACAAACTCAAATGTTAAGGTGAAAACATGTTGTGAGGCTTATGCTAAGGTCCTGCTCGTGGTTAGGCAACTCGTTGTTACGTCCGAGGCTCGAAAGCTCGAGTTAAGTCTGCATGAAATAACATAAGTCATTGTGATGTCCCCAAAAATGCATGAAAACTCAGAGCGTGTGTGTTCTGGCGATGAGAGTGCAGTGTGGAGACGGGGCCTGCTGTTGAACGATAAGGCCTGCTGACCTTGTAACCTCGAGCTCGCTGTGACGGGGTCATCTCAGATTACACCCAGCCAAATGTTCCCTGTCTGCCAAAATTAAAACAGGAAGGTCTAACCCCTGGAACAGAAACCTTTTTGAACCCAGTGATGGATGATGGTTTTCTGCCCAACCTTATGTCCAATAAACACAGACAAATGGACACACTGGGCACACTAATATGGGCACAGAGTGGGGGAGTGAACCTGTAATGCATTCGCAAGGGTTTTGTTATAGCAGTAATAAGAATAACATATTTCACACGTTGGAGGACGACAACATCACACTAAACCACATCTGAACTTTGACCTACAAATTGCAACCAACCCATATTTAAATGTCCTTTCGTATGAAGAGTATGAGTTGAATGGTTTAAATCCTGTGTGGGGAATGTAAATGAAACTGTTATTTCCTAGATGTATTTTTCTTCAAACAAAAGTATTGATCTAATCAAGTAAACTCAAGAAAGTGGCAGTTGAACCATTCAAAAGCCATTACGCCATTGAAGGATCATTTGTATACATTTGGTGGGCTGAGCACGAGGCCCATGTGTATAGGAGAGCAGATTTCCTGTGTGTGGTATTGCATAGGCCAGCCTTGGGGTAAATATTTGAGAACTGCAGGCACCATTAGGAGAGGGTCTGCCTCTGATGGGACGGTTTTGCATGAGGCCGAGGCTGACGTCACCTTTGCCTTTGGGGGATCACAGAGCCAGGAGGTTATGTCGGCGTGTGTACAGTGAGTGTATAATAGTAAAATAATTTGTTACATTTGCAAGAGACTTAAGTAAACTGCTGGTCCTGAGTCTAAGTTTGTTTGTGTGTGAATGTGTGTGAGTGTTTATTGAAAGGAAATTGCCCAGCACTTTGCTCGTGACATGCCCTCAATCATGGTTTCCTTGCTGGTTTTTTTTTTTGTTTTTTTATAGTGCCAGGCCTCTTCTTTGCGATGTGTGTCAACACGTTTTAAGTGCATATAGCTTTAAAAGGCCATTTCAGTGAAACGAGAGTCGTTACTTTTGGAGAACTGCTTTCTGCAGTTTGCTTGCAGGACATTGCTTGGATGTACAGTACTTTTACAAATACAGCGTTTTCAAACCTTTTGAACAAAGGGCTTCACTGAACCTCCAAGCCAACAGGACACTGCTCCTGATTTTCGTGTCTCTGTATCTTCTCAGTGTCTCCTTCTTTAATTCATTTTGTCTCCTGTAAATCTTCCTACTCCACCTCCTCATTCTTCACCGCCTCTGTTTCTCTTTCAGTGCAGACCAAGCCAATCTTTTCTGGCACCGATGCTATTCCTTCATTTTCCCCCTCTGGAGGAGTCGGATTTATTGGTCCAATGTTTGTTTATACAACTAATTTTAGGTTTTTGTCACTAATCTATCAACCTTTGCAAAGTGGCGTGTAGTCATGTTCTGTGGTAAAAGGTAGTGTGAAGTTAGCAGGTGATCTGGTATAAATTATGAGTCTGTACTTTGGTGTATGAGTGCGCACACATGCGTGTGTGTGGGCGTGCACGTCTTTGTGCACAACCCAAGCACAGATGTTCTCAAAGGCTCCAGTTTTCAGGCAGTAGTTCTCCCTCTCCCCGCGCAGAAAAAAGGGAAGTGTCTAATAAAAGGCGGGTGTATGAAACGGAATGAGTCAGACACCCATACTGAAGGAGGGAGACAGAGTCGGCTTCCATCGATCTCTCTCAGCTTGTGAGAGAGAGAGAGAGAGAGAGAGAGAGAGAGAGAGAGAGAGAGAGAGAGAGAGAGAGAGAGAGAGAGAGAGAGAGAGAGAGAGAGAGAGAGAGAGAGAGAGAGAGAGAGAGAGAGAGAGAGAGAGAGAGAGAGAGAGAGAGAGAGAGAGAGAGAGAGAGAGAGAGAGAGAGAGAGAGAGAGAGAGAGAGAGAGAGAGAGAGAGAGAGAGAGAGAGAGAGAGAGAGGCAGGAAGCAGGGAGGGAGGCTGTGCCAAGCTGGAGCTGAATTCCTGCCAAGAGTCTACTTGTTTGCTCGTCTGGCTGGAGCCAGAGGCTGACCTTATTAGCTAGGAGGGCAGCCGTCTTATTAAAACACATCTGGCGCTCAGGGAGCCCAAATAGTCCTCATATTGTCTTCCTGCTTGCTCCTGACCTTGCGTTACCTAGCAGGAATGCTGACAAGGGCTTCACGCATCTGTTGAGAGTTTCACCAGGGTCTTTCTCCCCCCTTTCCTCCCTCATCCACCCCTTTCCACCCTCGCTGTCTTTGCTGGCGCCTGCACGGTAGCTCTGTGGGACCTGTTTTTCTTCCTCCCCCCCCCCCCTCCCCCCCTTTTTCCTCTTCCCTCCCACCCTTTCCACACAAAATCCCCTCAACACCACCACCCCTCCCCGGCGTGGCGTCTCGGTACCCCCCATGGAGAAACTTTTTTTTTTTTTTCTCCCAATCCTGCCAGGTTGCTGTGCCGGTACAATCATTTCTCTGTGTATTTGTTTTATGAGGGGCTGTAACCTTGTGCTGTTTAAATAGCTCTTTGCTGGTTATTTTAAAGTGTGGATGGTGCCATGTCATATGGCTCCTAGCAAGAAAGGGGGGGGGGGGGCGCTTTATATGGTATACACAGTTTCTTAAAAGAGACGCGCTGTAGGAAGGTACACAGAGACTCAAGTTTTTACTGCAGAGGAACTAGATCCCAGCAGGCCAATCATTTGGAGTTTGAACACAGCGCCAAGAACGACTTGCTTTTCTCTGTACCCCTGCTTAGACAATTCAAAAGTCAAACCATATGGTTTTTGGCTGCAGCTGTGGTTCATTGTAGGAACTCAGCGCTGTTGATCTGAGCACCAAAGGTCTAGCTGGACTGTTGCTCACTGGCCTGGAAACGACACTATCATTACCAGACTTAACACCTGTAAGTAACTTGTCCGCCGCTGCAGATGGAGGTGAAGTGGTCCTCTTTGCACAGTGACACTCACTGATATTTTCTCTCCCGCACCTGCAGAGTCAGTACGTTGGTCTAGTGCTTGTACATTGCAACTAGATTTGCTTTTCCTCGAATAATATATTTTTATGTTCATGTGCCTCTCAGCATTTTGTGGTTTAAATGTGGCTTAAATAATATCTTTTGATTCTCTCTTGAACCTGGCCTATTATATACGTGTCAAACACCCGAAAGGCCAAATGAGCAGTACCTAGTTTCATTTCTTTTTTCCCCTCTCCTGAAAGTGGTGGAAAAAAAATAGATTAACATGTAAATGAGATAGACAACAATGCTCAATAAGGGTCAGCCTGTTGATTTGTGTTTAGCGGTGAGCGCCAGCTGAGAAAATGTGGGAGATGACAAAGCCTTTAAACAGATGAACATGAGCGATATCAGTTTCCATGAGAAAAAAAATGTGTGTTTACAGTGACAGAATCACATCTGTCATTTAACATCTGTTTGCTTGTGGAGTCTGGATTTACTCATTTCACTCATAACACCACTCATCCCCCCTCTCTCTCCTTTGGCTACAATGGACATCTTGCTTTTTTTTTTCAGCCGTCTGCTTTGTATAAAGGCTTTGTTTTCATGCATCGTACATGTGTGGTTTTGCACAGACTCGACCGAGCTCTGCATATGTCCTTGTTTTCTGGGATTGTCTTGTACTCTCGTTATAACACCACAGCGATTGATGTGTCATTTGCAAACTCATGCATGTTCCCTGAAGTGAATCACATCATACCGTCTATCTTGGTCCTCTTGATTTTATTTTTTGCTCTCCCAGGTGCTGTTATGACTCATGTTTTCAGCTCTGTGCATGTGTTTGCCTTGATGTATAACAGAGCCGTCATCAACACACACACACACACACACACACACACACACACACACACACACACACACACACACACACACACACACACACACACACACACACACACACACACAACCTGCTCTTTGACCTCTGCTCGCTCAGGATCTGCAAGAGCTCTGTCATCAGTCAGATGCTCGGCCCTGATTGGCTGCCAGCACAATTCGTGTTACAAACCTCACTCCATACAACTCTGCACAGAGAGGAATTCTCTCCAGCTTGGGATTGACAGATACACACATGGAACGCTCACAGAAGAGAACATGACCTCTGACAATCTGGAAGGGGAAATGTGACACACACAGAGACAGCAAGAACAGCACTATCTTGTGTTCCTATAAAATGTGACTGGTAAAGCGATTAGAGCTCTTGACCAAGTCTTACCACAAACTCTTTCATGCTTGTATTTAACACATACACACACACACACACACACACACACACAACCCAAGGCCACTGGTAAAAGCTTTATTTTATTTGCTCCTTGCCTGTTAGTGAACTTTATTGTCTCTGAATCTTTGTATGCACATCCCAGCCGCTTCTTTGTACGGTGCATCCGCCACAAATGCATGCACCGTCACATTGTACCTCTTTGCATGAAATAAAGCAGGGAAAAGACAGTGAAATACATATATAAAAAGAGCTGAGCGGATGGACCTTGCATCCTCTGGGGAGATTCCTGACATTCCTCTACTTCCCTGCCCATTACAAAGACACCCGTTCCACACGGCACATCACAGCTCTGGTCTTTTTTGACTCACACACACACACACAAAGAAATTCCCTCTTTCTACAGTATGCAGAGTTCTGTTTCATATTGCTGCCTGAAGATCGATTTATCACCGCAGAAGTGGCTAAACTCAACAACCAATGGTAGATGAGTTGTTCTCCTGTTCATTGTTGTGAGCTGTGTGTTGTGTGTATGCCTGTGTGTGTCTGCCATGGGGTGGGTTATAAAGTAGGGGTCTCTTCCGCCCTCCATTGATAGAATAAATAACAGTGCTTCCTTCCCTTGCTCTGTGACTTTTCCTGTTGTCCCCCTGCTGGAGGGAGGAAAAGACATACCACCTCCAAAGCTTTCTGACTCTCCGTGTGTATTTTTATGTTGCATTTATGTTCTGTCACTTGTGATTTAGTTCACTGTAAAGCCACGCTGTCCTTGCAAGTCAATTTAATAAGAAAAGTGTGGCATCCAAAAGTCCACAAACAAGGAGTGTTAGCTTTGAATTATAGTGGCTTAGATGGAATGACACTTGCCGTATTCTCAACTGTTTAACCTCTCATTCTCTTTATTTATCTCTGTTGTAAGCACCTTCACAATGGCCACAGCAGTGCTTGTGTTTACTGCTATCTGATTATACCTGTCCAGCTTTACAAGACATTTGCGTGTGTGTGTGTGTGTGTGTGTGTTTGTGTGTGTGCGTGTGTGTGTGTGTGTTTGTGTGTGCGCGTGCGTGCGTGTGCGAGTGCGTACGCATGTGTGGCAGCCAGGTCCTCAGCATGGGAACAGCTGTTCAGAGCAGTGCTGGCCACACACACATGGGTCTGATTAGCACTTGGTGACTCCCTCCCTCCTGCCCTCCCTGCTCACCTCCCTCCCTTTTCAGCGGGGGCCGCGGCACGCTGGCGGCACCAATAATTTTAATGCCTAGTCTGAGTCTGCCAGAAGCGCAGGCATGTGCTTGTGCGCGCCCGCACACACGTGCTACGCAAACACACACATTGACGTACACAGCCACAGAGTCTTGCCAAGAGAGGGAGCACAAAGCCTTGATCTGCTCTTTTCCTTTTTACTCACCCTCCCCTTTCTCTCTCTTTCTCCCTCTTTCTGTTTAACCCTGACCTTCCCCTCCTCCTTCTCCTCCTCCTCCTTCCCCTCCTCCTCCTTCCCCTCCTCCTCCTTCTCCTCCTCCTCCTCCTCCTCATCCCTCAACAGATGTTCTACCTTAACAAGTTCAGAGTTGACTTGTGGGGGTCTTCATGTCCTGTACTGTTGTACAATAATCCCCTTGTAAATGTTATATATTGCTCTTGCTTACTTTCCCCCTTCTCTGTCTCCCTCACTGTCTTCAAGGATTCTTGCCAGATCCTTTCATCAGTCTGTGTTTCACTCAGTATTTCAGTCTGTTGAGTATCTCAATCGATGTGTCTATCTTGATATTGGGTATCAATGTATAACCCTGTCTTTGCATTCTTGGTTATGTGGTTGTTGTTGTTTTTTTTGCTGTGTGTTAAGACAGAAAAATGAAATAAGTGTGTGAGAGGCGGAAGATGATTGATAGAAGAGTGGGCGTTTTAGAGCACAAGAAATGATCAAAGATGGACAAGAGATCAGGTAAAACAAAATGGAGTGCAGGTAGGACGTCAAGTAGGAGAACGAGAAAGGTGATAAGAATCAAGGTCAGGTGGAGGATGACAAATACTGAATAAGGAAAAAAATTTGCAATAGGCAGTGACGGTCTTCTGGGTGAGAGGCTGGGAGAAGAAAGTGCCCAGCATGAGTCATCAGTCTCTCTCCACTTATCACACAGTTCCACTTTGTGTATATTGAATTTGTGAAATCAATGCCTTGACCTCCAATAGGAGTAACAGCACTATATAGGCATACTAACTAACAAAACATATACTACTCATAATAAACTTGAATGTATAGATGAGTAGATGTTACATCTGTCATTGGGATTTAGGGATGCTTGTTGGGATTTTTTAAATATATATTTCATAGTTTGGCCTGACCATAATGGAGCAGTGCTTTCCGTCTGGAAGTGACAAACTGATAACCATTTTGAAAATAAGTAAGGGCACTGTGGTTGATTCTGTTCAGTGTTTTCCTCTCTGCTGAAGCAAGATTCTTGTTTTTCATAACATTTCCCAACTTGTAACACATTTTTTTTTCACAAGAATGTGTCTACATTGGATGTTTTTGGATTGGATATTAATAATTTCCTTAGTATTTCCCTTTCAACGCAAATTCAAGCATGTGGGATTCAGAATTTGTAATAACTTTCTTGACCACCAGATGGTGACAGTGCTCCACTCAGTATTGGCCTATTAGCGGAACTAAAGCAATAAAGGTGGCAATCTCGAAATTAAAACAGATAGACATCAATAAATGTGCACGAAAGGAATGGTCATTTCTGTGTTTAAATTGTGATGCCCGGACATGTGTGTGTATTTATTTATATTTACATATTCTTTTTATGTGTACAGAACTGAACTTGATTATGCAATAGCACAAGTCATACTGTATTACTGGGTGGTTTGGAAATTGTGCACGAGTACATGTGTGGTTTTGAAGAGGGGGATATGGAGCAGCTGTTTAAATGCTTTATACCATAATTGCTCTGTGTGTGTGTGTGTGTGTGTGTGTGTGTGTGTGTGTGTGTGTGTGTGTGTGTGTGTGTGTGTGTGTGTGTGTGTGTGTGTGTGTGTGTGTGTGTGTGTGTGTGTGTGCGCGCACTCACACATGCATGCACATGCTTACTTATTGTGCGCATGTACATATGTGTGTGCGATGAATGGTGTCATCACTTTGGCTGTGTTGTGGTAGACTTTCGGCTCCACACACCCGGCAAGCCTGTAATTACTCAAGCCAGTGCTCACACACACTGTAAAGCTTGTACAGTCTGTGGTCCTCGCTCTCTTTCGTCTCCGTCCTCACTCGGTGTCTCTCTTTCCCCTGGCTCTCTCTTTTTCTCCACTAAACTCCTCTTCTGTGATTCCCAGTGTGCTCCCAGCTCTGGTTTGGCCATGAGATCTGTCTCCAGTGTTTTGGATTTTGGAATATGTCGGAGTCTCCAACCATTTGACTCACATGCTTCACTGGCCACACACACACACACACACACACACACACACACACACACACACACACACACACACACACACACACACACACACACACACACACACACACACACACACACACACACACACACACACACACACACACACACACACACACCAAGCCAATAAGGCAATTACGCCGACTGTGTTTAGATACACTCATTTCAAACAGTGGGCTAACAAATACCAGACAGGTTATGAAATTGTTTTGTCAGCATTCAGCTCCATGTCCATGCACATTTGCTTTAAACCAGCTGTTGGTCCAATTGTCACACACCTGGGACTGAATGCAATAGCCTGGAGCTTGTTTGACCCTTAACCTCTTAATCTAGATTTTAACACAGACAAGGCTGTTTTGATCCTCAAGTTTCTTACCCACTTCATGTACTTGTATCTAGTCTGCCATATAGCAGTTCAGAAGCATTGATTATAGCAGCAGAGCTGTTCACGCCTGTTTTGTGTGTGTGTGTGTGTGTGTGTGTGTGTGTGTGTGTGTGTGTGTGTGTGTGTGTGTGTGTGTGTGTGTGTGCGCGCAGTTGTGAGTGCCTCTATGTTTCTTCTGCCAGCTTCCGTCAGAGGACAAGAGGCTAAGCCACATCTCTAACCAGTTTGACAACCTCCCTATCTCTGCTCACACAGACTGCTCTGCACACACACGAATGCACGCACGCAGGCACACACCTACTAATGGTGAAACACACATTGTGTATACAGACACGCTTATGCACTCAAGTGATATTCCTTTTTTTTTTTTTAACATTTTTCGCTCTCTCACACACACACACACACACACACACACACACACACACACACACACACACACACACACACACACACACACACACACACACACACACACACACACACACACACACACACACACACACACACTTATTTTCTCTCCCAGCATGGCCAAACTAGATTAGTGTGTATAAAGGCTCATAATCCCTGCTGCCTCCCCAGCAGGCAAAGAGGAGCCTGTCCTCCAAATTAGGTTGGCCTCTCCGGGTGATGAGTGGCTGCCAGCGAGGGTCCACTATATTTGTGTGTGTATTTTTGCATTTGTGCATGCGCTGTGACACACATGTCACTGGCTGCTGTGTGAGTTGTCCACAGTCCACTTAAGGGAGATTAAAAATGATGATGGCAATGTGAAACCAGCATCACAGTGTCTGTGTGTACTTAGCGCTGCATTCTGTGTTTATCTTCCCAAACGTTAAAAATGTCCTTATTTAAATGTACAAGCAGGAGTAAACTGAACTCTTAACAGCGGGTTTTGCTTGTTAAAGGGTGTGCCAGAACGTAATGTTGCCTGGCTTAGTCGCTGAATTTGACAAGATGTGTGAAGGTTTGCTGCAGAGAAAGTAAAACACTTAATCACTGTAAGATGCCGGTAATGCTACTGTAAGGAGCAGACTGTAAAACATGCACAGTTTGCATTGGCTGTTGTTTGCTCTAAATTTTGCCACATTCTGCAGCCAGACATTATAAAGCCAACTTCCTCACTTCGGGGTGAAAGCACAGATTTTATTTGTGTGTGTGTGTGTGTGTGTGTGTGTGTGTGTGTGTGTGTGTGTGTGTGTGTGTGTGTGTGTGTGTGTGTGTGTGTGTGTGTGTGTGTGTGTGTGTGTGTGTGTGTGTGTGTGTGTGTGTGTGTGTGTCTGCTTTTAAGCCGATTCATTGGTTTTTAAACCCTGCAGGCAGAAGGTCAGTCACCCTCTTGAACTTGGATTGATATAAAGGCCAATGTATTACATCAGCCTATAATACAGGAGCACACAGCGACGGGTCTATCACATGTGTCATATCATTGATGGAGATTCTTCACGACACAAATGAAAGAAACAAACTGAATCTCATTCGTTGCAGACAGCATGTGCATTTTCCTCATTCTATTATTATTATTATTATTATTGATATTATTATGATGCAGATTGCCATTGGTGCATGCTTCTTTAAACCAGCCTAATAGTTATGATGTTGTGAATGTCGTCCTTTTCTTACCCTCTGGAGTGCTTATCATCATGATTCAGCAGGCTGACTCTTATACCAAGGCTGCATTAGCTACGGGGCAGCACTCTTTGGGGTCTTTAGTGTGTTAATAGTGAAGGGCCCACAGGGAAGCACAGTAATTGGTCTTTATTTATGCTGAGTGAAGTCTATGATTAACTAATATCACCCCTGAGTGTATACACACTCACACATCGACACACATGCACCGTAAACATGTGCATGCATAGTCACACACATGCATAGATCCCCCCTCTTATAGCGTGTGTAGAAGTGAGATTGAGTGGAGAATTGAACTAATCCCTGGTGGCACACTGAATGCTCTGCAAAGCCCCTGATGTGCAGTAAAAAAAAAGGCATATTGTGGTTCAGTTACAGTACTACCGCAAACTGCTGCGGGAAAGGGGACGTGACCAGTATAGTTTAAATGGTTTTGTGAAAAATCATAAGTAGAATAACAAAGTCAAGGATGAGAATTTATGTTTTTCATGCTGTGTTTATTTATCAGAAACCAGATTACCATGTTTCGCCCCTGCTGAATGCTATTTAACTGCCAAAGGGTCCATGCCATATCAGTAAAAATATAAATAAAACAAGACAGTGTGATTGTGTGTATACATGTGTTGTTTGCCTCTTTCTCTGCCACTGCTAATGAGCTGAGGGCAATAAGGCCACGCTTTGTCTTTTTAAGAGCCAGACGGCAAGCGGGGAAAGTGGTGTGTGTTGGCCTACTAAACTTACACACTTGAAGGCACTGCGTGTTATTAACGGTCCTGGCTACGTTGCTCTGCCTTTGTGTATGACATACCCACCTGTGTGTGTGTGTGTGTGTGTGTGTGTGTGTGTGTGTGTGTGTGTGTGTGTGTGTGTGTGTGTGTGTGTGTGTGTGTGTGTGTGTGTGTGTGTGTGTGTGTGTGTGTGTGTACTGTCAAATCCCCACCATGCCTGTGTTCTCATGTGTTTACTCCTTGGATAGAAACTGAACACCGGGCTGTAATCAGAGCTGCAGTGAGTAGCTCACAAAAACAGTATTTCCTCATTATGGCTTCAGCAGATCATCTTTACCTTGTGTGTGTGTGTGTTATTGTGGTTCCCCTCCCGGTAGTCCGATAGGCAGCAATGGCTGCAAATGGTGCGAGCAATGTGATCTGTGTGTTGACTTTGAGTGTGTGTGTGTGTGTGTGTGTGTGTGTGTGTGTGTGTGTGTGTGTGTGTGTGTGTGTGTGTGTGTGTGTGTGTGTGTGTGTGTGTGTGTGTGTGTGTGTGTGTGTGTGTGTGTGTGTGTGTGTGTGTTGCAGCATGTTTTTGCATATGTGTTCACTCCTTCCATACATCAATTTTCCAGATCGCTCAATTCACGTTAGGGTCAAATGTAACTGGTCACTGTTCCCAGATGGCTCTGGGCAAAGAAAGGGTACACCCTGGACAGTGACCCAGCAGCTGTGGCTCAGTTGGCGGAGCAGTCATCTCTCAATTGGAATGTTGCTGGTTCAATTTTCCATTTCCACTTGTCGATGTGTCCTGGAGCAAGACAGATAAAGCCAAATCGCCTACATTGGTGTGTGAATGTGATTACCTGGTGCATTGGGACTGCTCAAGCAGTTAAGTGCTATAGAAGTGAAATGTTCCTTGTATACTCTCAACAAAAACAACCTATTCATTGGACTTTTAATTTACCGGCTAAAACTTAAGTTCCTCTAAAATGGACCGATGACCAAGATATCAAAAGCTTCCAATTGTATAATAAATTTTTTACAAATCAGACATTTTGATCATTTCCTTACTTCAGTCTTGCAGTCGTATTTCATAGGAACTGCTCCACATATTTCAGAGGGCACAAGAACTTTAGGATTTTCACCTTGTCTCCAGGACTCTTGAGTTGTGACAATTAAAAGTCCTCCATGCAAATATGAAGATGGACAATAGTAGTTGAGGCATGAGAAAAGTTTTGTAAAAGTTTCCAAAAAACACACGAGCTTATATATAAGCATATATATGCTATTGTATGATTGGTCTGGACGCGGGGGAGTAGCCCTGGTTTAGACAGCTCTCCCTTCATGGGTGGTCAGGCTGGTCTCAGCCTCTCGCCACTTTTCTTTTCAGCACCCTGTAGAAAGACCTGCTCTCTCCCGACTCCAGCGCCCTCATATCTGACTCCATGCTAATCTCATCTGTATGGCTTCGACATCCTGACCCATTACAGCCACATCTCATTATCTTCTTCGAAAGGAACCATTTCTTCTGTGATTATGATATTGAGCAGCATGGTGAGTGACGTCATGTGTGACGGTATGAAAGATCACCAGGCTGAAAGCAACACTGCTGCTGCAGCCAAAGCCGGAAAATTCCCGACTTGTTAATACTTGACTTCATGAGATTGTACGATATTAATTCATTGGACAATATAAGCAGACCTGCACGGCACTATGATCACTCAGTTTCACTTTAGTATTCCTCACTGCTCTTCTTTAACTTTATATTTTCCACAAATTTGTTTTGAGGCTGTTTCCCCCGTGTGAATGCATTTTGTGTTGGAATATTAATTAATCAGCTTGACGGCAGAGTAGATATGCGTTCCATAGATTCATGTTTCTGCAGTTATATCAGGCGTGACCATTATTATTATTAACCTCAGTATTACAGATAAACCCTCGTGAAGCTAAACAAACTTGGGAGCAAGTCAAGAACAAGAACAAAAACATCCTTCAAAGCCTCAATGATGAGGATTTATTTTATTACATGAAAAAGATCGCCCTGAGTATTCCAAGTGGGCAGTACAATCTGCACACCAATCAGGATATTCCAAAAGTAGGCAGGTCATTTTCCAAGAGATCTGATTGGTCAGGAGACAGTGCTTTCATTCTCTGCTCCGGAGTTAAACATCAGAGTACCTGAGTGGTTTATCCCGATACGAAGTGAATCTGCTTCGCAGTACGGAAAACCCATGGTTAATCCCGAAGTTACCTCGATATAAATAAAATCCAGAGTCATAGCATAGGCCAGAGGTTGACTTGTGGCAACATGTTTGTTTCCATCTACATGCCGTGTTTTACACTGAAGTCACGTTTGACTATGTGAGATTTGGAATATTAGGCGTGAAGAGCCTGATACCCTGCTGAAGAATGGGTTAGTGTGGTGAGATCGGTCGTCACACCACACACTATCAGATCAGAAGAGGGAGATCTTGTGCGATTTGTCTTTTATCATCATCAAGTGTGTGTGGTCTCTAAAACTGTGAAGATCTGAAAAATCCTGTAGTGTGCACCAGCCTTTAGTTAGCCCCAGCAGCTTCTTCCACATTTACCCTTCACTGATTGCGACCTAAACGGGGCTATGGTTTCTGCCCCTAATATTACCTAAGATCCCTTTACAGCATTAAATGCACATGAAGTATAAATGGGCTTGTTATAAATCAATATAAATCAATTCCCTCATACATCACACACAGGCCCAAAACCTCACCAGTGCATGGCTTGCATTCCCCGACTGACCTTGTATTTATTTGTGCCGTACATTTCTGTATAAATATACTGTTATTGTAAATTTGCCCTTGTGTTCATGAAAACATTCCATACATTTTGTATTTCATCCCATCAAAAGCACACATCAGAACCATCCACACTGACTCTGTTTATTTACTACTATACAATGAATTATGTTCTGGAAATATGCGGCATCAGTAACTTTTCTTGCAGTAAATTCTCTATTATTATTTCGATCTTTACAATCCTACAAGGAGAGCAAATCCATACGTGACCTGTGCATTGGGTTTTTGATTGGATTGGTTTTGAAAGTGTGGGGCAGGTGCTAGAGAGCTTCAGCTTCATCCTCCTACGCTTTAAATCGCTGCTTTACTCTATCCCACATTGAAGGATTTTTAGAAATAAATTTAGAATGGTCATAATTGATTTGATCTGTTGGTGCCCTTTGAATCAGGTTCAGTGACCACCAGCCATGAGGACATGTTGATATTTTAACATGTACACTCTGTCTTAAATTAATTCCTAAGTCTGTATTTTGTCCGAAATGTACAAAACACCCCTGAAAAGTCCCTTTCTTCCTCCAAGAAGCTGCAGCTGTTTTCAGAGGCAAATGATTACTCTGGTGAGGTGCACATCAGTTTTATCTGCATCCAACTGATTCCCATTATTGAATTAGGATAACCCCCCCCCCCCCCCCCCCCCCCCACCCATCTCTCTCTTGCTTCCATTTTTTCTTTTTTTATTGTATTACCTCCGCCTCCCTGAGCCTCCCTCTCAGCTTTATGTGGCCAGGTAATGAGACAGTGACAGATGACTCTAAAGTCTCTCCAACCTCTTTTTCTCTTCCCATCTCCCACCTCACACAGAGGGGGATGCTTGAAATAATGTTCACTTTGTCAGTCGTGGGTGTGGATGATCCAGTTGTGCATGGGGTGCATGTGAACTCAAAAGGTTAAGTGAAGGCACAGCAGCATGTTTCATGCATACATATACATGATACATATTTTGTTTCTCTTTTGGTGTCATATTGTGAAAGAGCCGGCGGATCTCTAAAGAAAAAGATGCACCTAATCATCCTCAGTTTTAGAAACATGTCTTTTTTTGGTCTTTTTTTAGATATATTTAATTTTTATGCTTGGAAATGGCAATACAATACAGTTAAACATTAGCCAGAAGGCGCATATGATTATTCAATGTCCTTTCCCAGTCTTTTTGTGTGTGTAAACACCGTTAAGTCCAGGGTTGAAATTCTCCGTTGGATGGTGTTGTTGTTGTGTGTCTATACTTGAACCTGTTGGAGCTACAACGTTCCTCAAAATACGTCACAGAGGGCAGGTCTTAATGTTTTCTTTCAGAGGCTTTGTTAAAAACATGATTTCATGGTGATTGATGAAAAATATGAATTTTAAATCATATTTCTCCAAATTTTAATAACTACTCTTAGTACAACTTGAATTCCTTTGTTAAATTTTTTTTGTTGATTCTTTGTTCTTCCATATTGTCACGTATTATGACTGTTTATCTACTGTGAAGCACTTTGACTTGATTGAGTAATTGATAATCAGCAGCTATGCCAAAAATAGGTAATTGTGTTTCATTTGTAAAAAAAAAAAAGAATCGTTTTATAAGAATTCATAATTCAGTATTTTGTATCACATTGTGTCAATTGTCCCTACAGAAACGTCCGTCACAATATCTTGTGCAATTTCATGTTGTAATGGTTGTGTATGTGTCAGTATGTACTGAACAGCGCGTTGGAAAATTTCAGTTATCCTATGGACAGAAATGCAGCTTTACTTTGGCACTGCAGCTGCCTAATATTCCGAAGGGGTGGAGAGTCTGTGGGTAGGGGAAGGGGCTGGGTGGGTGTGGTGATCATAGAGCGACCTCTCTCATCTACTCATGTAAATAGTCACCTTAATGTGATCATGTTCTCTGTGTTTTCTTCAGAATGAGTTCTTATCCACCACCTCATTTGATTGTTCCTAGTGTTTAATATGTGGTTAACTGCACGCACGCACGCACGCACGCACGCACGCACGCACGCACGCACGCACGCACGCACGCACGCACGCACGCACGCACGCACGCACGCACGCAGTCTTGTCCTGCAGTGGGCTGCTCCGCCTCTGGCTCGGTGCTGTCTCTGTGTCTCAGAGCACACATTCATTATCTAATCTTCCTCTATGTTTAATTTACAGCCTTGGCTGCTGCTGCCATATGCTCCTTTTGTTTCTGCCTGCTAACACAGTCTTTGACACACAGTCTTTGACACACACTTGTGCACACACACTGACATTCTGTTCTGTGTAGCTTTGCCTCAAACTTCAGCGTCAGAAAAAAAAAAAAAAAGAAAAGCTAAACAAAAACAAACATGCCAAAGAGAGCCCATACCCACCTCCCTTAAGTTACACTTCCCAACCTTCCCACAAGCTTGTGTTGACACAGACAGAGGTGTGTGGGTCTGATTATGTCTTGGTGTTTGTCTGTGTTGTCTGCTGTCCGAGCGTTCAGACGGATTTGCTCTGAGGCTACAAATTGACCTGTGTGAGGTGAGAAAACCTTTGTACTGTTTGGTATTATTTACCTCTCCTTTTTCTTTTTTTTTTTCCATAACTACTTGTCTTTGGGTGTCAGTTGTTCTTTTCATTCATCTTCTTTGTGTTTCTTTATTAATGCCCACTGCAAGGTGTAGTATTTGCAATTGGATCATACTTGTTTCAGTTGTTAGTTTTCATTTTTCCTTTTTTCATTGTCGGGCACTGCAGCAGCAAAATTCTCCCACTCTGTTGTTTGCTGTATATCAGTGCACCTGGAAATGCAGAGAAAGGCTTGCAGACTGTGCTCATCCAGGGGGCAGCTAATGTGTTGTCACTGCATAATATAAATGGGCCAAGAACAGCCATGCTGTAGATGAGGACTCCCAGGCCTTTTTGCACAGTGATGTTGTGTGAAGAGTCCCTATCCTTATTCATATTTGTGGCTCTGAAGTCCTGCTTTTGACTTAAAGTGCAGCGATGCAACTACCTACTCTGGTGCATTTAATGAGATACAGCGACTGGAATTTAAATACAGTGAAGTGGTGAGGGCAGGAGATGAGAGAGGATAATACAAGTGGAGCAAGAGAGCGATTTTCCTGTTGGTTGTGCATGGTGGGATAGTGAATCACAGTGTTGTTCTCTCTTCGCATTGTTCCAACTCTTTCTCAAGCTACTTCCCTTGCTCTCCTGGCCAGCAACACATGTTTTGGAATGACATATTCACACAGCGAGACACTTTGAGCAAGGGTGTGTGAGAGAGACACAGGGGGAGAGAGAGTTTGTGGTTAGCTGGGCTTTCTCCCTGGCTCCAGAGGCCCTGGCCAAGTCAGTGGTGAGGTTTGGCTCACTTCTCCCAACACTCTGCACACAGTCTTGCATACACACACACACACACACACACACACACACACACACACACACACACACACACACACACACACACACACACACACACACACACACACACACACACACACACACACACACACACACACACACACACACACACACTCGGCCTCTATTACTTTCTTATACCTCTCTCCCTCTCGCGTGCTGACCCATCCACATAAGTGCTCTTTTTATTTTATGGAAAGAACGCCCACACTCTTTGCATTCGTGCCCCCTCGGAAGTAGGATCACAGCTCATTTTAATGGTCTGACTCTGTCCCAGAATAAACCCGAAAGCAAGATTCTCCCATTACATTACACCTCTACGGCACCAAACTGTCTTTCTCTCTGTTTCCTTCCCTTCCCACTGCCTTGCTTTCTCACTCTGTAATACACAGAGCACACACATAGACACACATACACGCAATTGGATTTCCCTCCAGTTCCTAACGAGACAAAGAGGCATTGATTTACCAAGGAATACTAAGAGTTCGAAGTGATTGATCCTGTTAAACCTGTGGACACACTCTCACGAGGACCGGAGGAGAAAGAATGTGAAATGGATGCAGAAAAGACAAGAGAGAAGGAGATGGAGCGAGCCGGTTGAGCTGTGATCAAGAGATTTGGTCTCTCCATGTGGCCAAGGAGGCTGTGGTGGGTAGCTGTTAACACTGCCTTAAATAATACTCACACACTCTAACACACCCAGATCAGCTTTGATGAGGTATCAAGCAATCAAGCAGAGAAGAAAGAAGGGAAGATGGGGTAGAGGTAAAGGAATGAGAAGGGTGGGAGTGGGCGGGATTCAGATGGAGGTAACACATTATTACATGATGTCCTGCAGTGCTAGTGTGTGTGTGTGTGTGTGTGTGTGTGTGTGTGTGTGTGTGTGTGTGTGTGTGTGTGTGTGTGTGTGTGTGTGTGTGTGTGTGTGTGTGTGTGTGTGTGTGTGTGTGTGTGTGTGTGTGTGTGTGTGTGTGTGTGTGTGTGTGTGTGTCTTGGGGGGGATGGAGGGGGGTCTAATTAGGCTGAGGTCTGCCTCTTGAAATATGTATGCAAGAAACAGCTGTATGTGTGTGTGGTCATATGTGCATGTCTTTAACATTTAAATTATGTATTTGTGTGGTAACTACCCTCCTAATACTAAAGAAAAATATATTATTCAAAGTCTAGTTGAGGGAGCCAATTATGACTATTTATATTATCTAAGCTCCAACATGAGCACTATTTCTCACTAATGTGCTTTCATATTGAAAACAGCAGAAGGCACTGTGTTTGAATCGGGATGTGTATGACAAGAGGACGAAGCAGCATTGGTGCTGAAAAGTTATATTCTCCACACTCAGTGCATATGTGAGTCCCTACCTTTTGATGCATACTGCCAAAACAATCAGTAGGTAAAATAAGGATGAGTAATATCCTGCTTGGGTTGAAACATAATCCACCAAATGTGCGACCATCGCTGACTGTTCCAGAAGAGCCTCTCAGTGGTTACTACTGGAGCAAAGGCTCTTATCTGGAAGGCAACCAACTCAAGTGGGGTGATTAGGAAACAAAGAATGCACAAAGAGAAAAGGGGAAAAAAAGTTTTTGAAAACCTAAACGAAACCCCTAAATCATTTAGACAAGAAATCTTCAGTTGACATGCTAATCCGCCCTGTTTGTGTGAGTCACAAACCAAAAACTCTGGAAGCTTCAACTTTTGAAGCTCGTGGTTGAGCTTGAGCAGTTTTAAGGTGCAAACCTTTGAACGTGACTACAAATGTCTCTTTCTTTTCTTTCTTTCTTTCTTTCTTTCTTTCTTTCTTTTTCTTTCTTTCTTTCTTTCTTTCTTTCTTTCTTTCTTTCTTTCTTTCTTTCTTTCTTTCTTTCTTTCTTTCTTTCTTTCTTTCTTTCTTTCTTTCTTTCCTTCCTGCTGCTGTTTCCCATGCAGTGACAGCAAGAGCCTTTAAAACAAAGCTGTTTTTTATGAACAGACATAAAAACACACAAAGTCGGCGCCGTTCAAAAAGACATCCGACTTGGCAAGACAGCCTGCAGAGAAAAAGAAAGAGAGGAGGGGTAGTGACACTGTAGGTGGAGACGACTTACCCCATTCAGTCAAATAGAAACAAAAGATTTCACCTTTTGCAGTCTCTTTCCTTTCATCACTTCATATCTCTAACATCGTTACTGTAACACAGACAAGCAACCATCTGCTGAATGTTTTCTATGTTTGTCTTAATTATGATTTCAAGATACAAGCCAAAACTTAGAGGATCCCAATCTGCACGACTGTTGTCTGTTTATCCAGCAAATAACTGCAAATGAAATCTCGGGTGGTATAGTCCTGTCTCTCTGAATCATGCCACTGACTCCCTCGCGCCACAGTTATGTATGTAAAGACACAGACAGAAAAGAACATAGGGTCATATGGTATGAGGCCAGATTGCAGCAGTGTTAGTGAAATGTGTTATCTCCTTATTGTGGTTTGGCTCTGCACTCCTGAAGTGGTTTAGAGTTGGTGATTAGTTGTAGCTTGATGTTCTTGCATGGAGCAGAAACTGGCAGGCGGTAAGGCCCATGGAGACAGAGTTCTGCCCAGGCCAGGGCTCTGTGACTGGGCTGGGGTTTGGAAGCCAGCCTCTTCTTACCATAGAGGACGTCCATCATTATTGGTACGCAGCTGAGCCCGGGGATCACTGGCACTACTGGCTGTGTGTGTCTGTGTGTATGAATGCATGCACTCCACTCACGTTTATCTCTGTTTACAAGAGTGCGAACTCAAGGAGGACTTTTTTCTGAAGAGTAACAGCCACTACATGCGTGACATATGAGAATATTTAGGAAGAAAGAGATGATAACCTATTTTTTTAAATTTATCTTTGACTATTCTTTTAGATGATCAGATTTTTGCGTAGTGGTTAGCATTCTGTGTTTAGTATACATGTTCACATTGGGCATTTATGGGTTTTCTCCAGGTATGAGAATAGTAATCATTATATGTCTCTTGGTATTGGCCCGGTGATGGACTGCAGCCTGTCCAGGGATCCAGGGGTCCAGGGTAGACCTTGCCCTTTTCCCATTGTAGGCTTTCCACAACTTTAGATACATAAGCTGGGTATAGAAAGATAAGAAGATAGAGGCTATATGGCATCAGATTATTAGTATATTTTGCAACATTAAAGTGCACTTTGGTGGCCTAGAGGTTATGTTGGATTTGGGATCAGAGGTTTGCAGGTTTGAATCCCACAGTCGACTGGGCACCCTGAGCACTGGGCAGACTCTCAGAACATCTGCCAACAAGCTGGCTGACGATCTCAATACCATCGTCGCTCTTTCCCTCAGCCATAGCCCCCCTGCTTCAAGAAGAGCCCACCCACCCACCTGCCTGAATGACTACAGGACAGTAACTCTCACTTAAATCACTGTGAAGTGTTTTAAGAGAGTGGTGCCGACTGACATTCAGAGCAGCATACCAGATACTGGACCCCTTGCAGTACGCCTACCAGCCAGGTCCACCTCAGGTGCCATCACTCCTAAAAGACTCCTACATCAAGATGATCTTTGTTGACTACAGCTCCGCCTTCAACATGTTCATCCTCCACAAACTCACCCACAAGCTGTCCACACTCAGCAAGCACTCCACCCTCTGTGACTGGCTCCTGGACTTCCTGACTGCCAGGTCCTAGTATGTCAGGATTGGCAGCAGGTCCTCAGCCAGCATCACCACAAACACGGGTGGTCCCCAGGATGTGTCCTCAGCCCCATCCTCTACAGCAGGGGTCCTCAATTCCGGGCCTTGAGGGCCGATGTCCTGCACGTTTTGGATGTCTCCAAGCTTAAGCACACCTCAATCTAATGTTGCCGTCATCATCAAGCTTTTAAAAAAGCCCAATAATGAGCCCCTAATTGCATTCAGGTGTGTTGCGACTGGGAGAGACTTAAAACATGCAGGATACCAGCAATCGAGGCCTGGATTTGAGGACCCCTGCTCTACACCCTGTTCACCCACAACTGTGTTGCCCCCCACAAGGACAACATCATCTTCAAGTTTGTCGATGACCCTGTATTGATTGGACGTGCCACTGGTGGTGACGAAGCAACCCACAGGAAGGGGGGTGGCCTTCCCAGTGTCCTGGTATGAGGACAAGAACCTCATCCTCAACATGGACAAGATGAAGGAGATACTAGTGGACATGAGCTAAGAGAGGGGACATCTTCAGCCACAGTTCATCTGGGAGCCTGAAGTGAAGAGGGTGAGCACCTTTAAGTCCCTGGGTGTCCACATTACAGATGACCTCACCAGGATGCTTAACGCCACCCAGCTGGTGGTGAAGAGTGGTAAAGACTGCTGAGGCCATCACCAGGACTCCACTGCTGGAGGAACAGAAGTATGGAATGCAAAACGCCTTTCCCACTGCCGTCGGACTCCTGACAGCTGACAGAGGTCACAAACTGCCTCGATATAATATAACACTTTGGCACACATTTAATTGCAAACTATCTGCCTATCATTACTACTTTTCTTCACGTATTGTACATAGTTTTCACCTATCTTCCGTAGTTTTCTTTTACATTCTATTTTTACTGCTGGCATACTCTGTGGACAACAGAGAAACAATTTCATTGTACAGGGGAAACTTGCTTTTTTGTTGCGCATATGACAACCAACGAAACTGATTGAATGGACAGGTCAACACTCTGGGTCCTGAGCTAGACCCTTGAACCCTAGCAGCACCCTGGACACAATACGATGGCAGCTTATCCCTCCTAGAAATAACATGGGTTTAATGTGGAGAAATATTTTCTCCACTAGGGTTTCAAGGAGTGTACAAATATTTGATGCAAAATCTTGTAATTATTTCCGAATTTAAAAAGGTGTAATGGTCTCAATATATTATGCCAAAAATTCTGAAGTTTAGTTACATGTATCCATTGAAAAAGTCAAACAGTTAATATCAATATATACTAAAAAGCATTTGAGTTTAATAAGCTAGATAATATGTTCAATACCATACTTTTTGGTTTTCTTCTTATCTCACTGAGGGACAGCACAAAAATCAAAGTTACTGTAAACAAATTGAGTTCAGTATAGCTGCAATTGTGTCTTAAAAGTGTTGCTATATGATAAAGTATTGGTTTGTATCAATTTATCAATGGATTTTGTGTTTGCAATTTGCATTTGAAAAATCACAAGATTATTCAAGTAATCAAGCATGGATGGCACAGAAGTATGTGGTTATAGAGGCTTTCACATTAAATACGTTTTTGCCTTATGTAGGGGATTACTGACTGAAAAGTATGCTAGAGTAACATTTTTGAGAACCACTTAAAAACCTTAACGTTTTAGTGCGCCGATATTGCGATTGTTGCTATTGTAAGACTCACAATGAGCTGTCAAATAAGGATCACATTCAGTGAAGGAGATTCAATAGACAAACATACATTGTGTCTTAACAAATATTAAAATCTTCCTGATCAGTACCAACCAAATGGAAAACACCAATCACATGGAAATGATGTCTGTTGGTGTTTTTTATTGCAACTGGCGTCTTGACACAGCGACGAGTGCTTAAATGTTAAATACTCATGGATGAATCGCTTATATACACACACAGACACGCCTAAATCTGTCACAGCTGTTAAGAGTAACACACACAGAGAAACACACACATGTTGTTAAATCCATCATGGCCTCTGTGTCCCGTGCTGCCAGCTGCTCACTGCTCTGCTACCACGTCTGTCTCGTTGCTAGGATACACACACATTCAGGGGAGCAGTTCACCCCTTGTCATACACAGTCTGTTTTTGCCCATTAGCTGCCAAGGTGCCACTAATTGCACTCACATACACACCCATGCGCATGAACATGCACTCAAGACTGTCCGTGGCCCCCGACACTGTGTTACTATATTAAGGATGGGAATGGATTGCTGCTATGATATTCTAACTATTTTTGTGACACACAAGATAATCCTTGATATTTCAGTGGAACTTTCTATTCTTGGTTGTGGAGTTTCAAAACACTTACCAAATGAGCCTATTAAAATTTTTATTGATTTGCAATTGATCTGTCATGTTTGTCTGCAGTAAACACCCTGGACATGAGAGGGCGGGATGGAGAACCCCTTGCAAGAACACCAGTGCCTTTAGAGGGCGCTGTCTGTCTATTTACTTCATTGAAGCATCATTTCATCCTTATCAGCTCGGATACCTCGACAGCAGCTCCCTCCTGTCTTCTCTCTTTTTTACCTCACTGCTTGGCTCCCTCTCTTGTTGTCTTTTTATCTCTTCCAAAGCCTTCCTCCCCACTCATCTCCCACTCCTCTCTTTCCCTCCCAGCCTCCCACTTGGTTTCCTTCCTACCTTTTCTTTTCATCCTTACCTGCCTCTCTCCTTGCAACTACCTCATCTTCATCACACTTCCCCATTCCTGATTCTCCTTCAGCCCCTTCCATTTCTGCCCATTTTTGCCCTCTCACCTCTCACCTCTCCCTGTCTTCTTTTTACTCAAATTTCTATCCCCTATCACACCTGCACACAGCAACGGCAGAAGAGATTCCTCTTAACAGAGCCTCACTTCCCTGTTTCCCTTCATCTCTCCCTGCCCTTCTCTCCGACGCTTTCTCTCTCTCCCAGCATTCCTCACTCTTGCCCCTCGGGGCTTTGTTCTGCCTTAATCAGGAGCTTAAGTGTTGCATTCTCACCCAGACAATGCCTGCCATTCAGTCTGAGTCTGTGTAAATAGGTGTGCCCTGTTAGTGTGCCAGCGGGCATGCCATGCCAGCCTCGCTGTGGTTGTGGCGATCAGTCGTAGCCCCTAGCTACGGGAGGCACAACTCCACATGCACACGTTCACAAACATACACATAAACTAGCAGCAGCAGGAGGTTGAGGAGCAGAAACTTACTGAAGGCTGCCTTTGAAGTGCTGCCATACGGAGACATGGCCGGCCAAAGCAACACACACACACACACACACACACACACACACACACACACACACACACACACACACACACACACACACACACACACACACACACACACACACACACACACACACACACACACACACACACACACACACACACACACACACACACACACACACACACACACACACACCTCTTGCAGGGAGAGGGATTCTTTTCATAATCTGCCATTTGCCCTCCCTGCTTAGTTGGCCATTTCAGCGCCTCGGCTTCTGACTCCCGGTCTTGACTTATTTCTTTGTCTGGAACAACCTTGTGTCGTGTTTGGTTGTAAAATAGCAGAATAGTGACCAGAGGGTTATGATTGTATTGACTGCAGGAGACCAAGCAGCCTGTTTCTTGGCCACCTGGCACGCTTTATCTAGGAGGCACTGTAGGCCTTTACCCAGCTGGATGATGCTCACTCTCAGACTGGTGTGTCACATCCAGAGAGCCAGCTTCTCCCCAACACCCGACCATCTGTCGACATCCATGGTGGCATTCTACCTGCAGAGAGAGAGAGAGAGAGAGAGAGAGAAAGAGAGAGAGAGAGAGGTAGAGAAGTAGAGACGAAGTTGTACATACTTCATTTTGCAAAGAAGATTCTTGCTTGGATAAAGTCATGATGGGATGTGTTGTATGTACTTAAGTTCAGGTGTACATGTCCATCTATCCATTAATTGTTTATGTTTAACTTTCAACTTGCTGAGAGAAGGAGATCTACATGTGGGAAAAAAGAGGAACAGAGAGACATATAAACCTTGTGTAAGCAGATGCAAGTGACACAAAGAAAAAAGTGTGCCCACACTCATCCATGCTATCTGTCCTCCTCAGATGGCCATTTGGGCTTGGTAATCTATCGCCTGGTAACAGAGACAGCCTATCAACAGCAGCCACGCCCCTTTGCACATGCTCATAGAGAGGGGCTCCTTTGGATCTTTGAAGGGAAAACGCACACACCACTGCAAAACACACGCACGCAGGCACGCAGCCACACACACACACTCACACACACACACAAACACACACTACACTACCCACAAATCCTGGCCTGTCATTGCACTCCATTGTTTGGCTGCGCTTGCTTTCTCCTGGTGTGACTGCCAGCAGATGGCTACCACTGAGCTGTCAGAGTATGCCTGGGGCCCACACACACACACACACACACACACACACACACACACACACACACACACACACACACACACACACACACACACACACACACACACAGAGGAACGCTCACTCATACAAAGAAGGTCTTATTGCACAGAGAACATATGCATAGTGCCCAGTGACTCGTCACACTGGCTCTATAGCACTGCTTCTGCTCTGTGTGCACTTCACTTTATACAGTACATACTCAGACTTTCATTCTCCCTCGGTTGTTCACTCTCACACTTGTCTACACAGGTTCCTGATAGACTGTGGAGCCGCTCAGCTACAGGTGCCCCTCATGACCCTCTCTCTGTAATGACTGTGTAATCTCATAAAAGGGCCACCCTGCTGCATTAGCATGTGCAAAGGCCATTGTGTTTGTGTGTGCCTGAGCATAAGTAACTCTTTTGAATCTTTCTTCTGGTGCCATCTTCTGGTGTCATCTTTTGCATCCACATCCTGTGTGCGTGCGTGCGTGCGTGTGTGTGCGTGTGCGTGTGCTTGTGCGTGCGCGCGGGCGTCGGAGCAGGTGTCGGGGCTAATGGAGTGTGTAGGCACAGTGTAAGAGCAGCTGCTTCTGGCTGAGGTCACAGAGGGTCGGCCAGAGGTGAAAGTTCAAGGTCGGGGGGTTGAGGAGTGGGTTGTAGTTACACGACATTCCTCTACTTGCTAATCATAGCTCTGATAAATGACTGCAAAGTGGCAGCAGGCAGATGTGTGTGTGTGTGTGTGTGTGTGTGTGTGTGTGTGTGTGTGTGTGTGTGTGTGTGTGTGTGTGTGTGTGTGTGTGTGTGTGTGTGTGTGTGTGTGTGTGTGTGTGTGTGTGTGTGTGTCTCACAGCAATACACAGATGAACTCTGAAAGGAAAGAAGAAGAGGGAGGAAGAAAGATGGAAAGAGGAGAGGAAAAAGGATCCATACATCACTAATCTCACTCACACATTCACATAAGCAGTAACAAGTACTGACGACGCAGGACTATGATCCTGAAGGAGCTGTACATCAGAGGAGACAAGCACCCCAACATCGGCTTTTGTCAATGTCTGAAACTCTACACTTAGGTGCACCCAGTGGCGCAAATGCTCTCTCTCTCTCTCTCTCTCTCTCTCTCTCTCTCTCTCTCTCTCTCTCTCTCTCTCTCTCTCTCTCTCTCTCTCTCTCTCTCACACACACACTGCTTGTTGTGTCTGCAGAAAGCTGGAACTAATGACAGGCTTTGTGTTGTGTGTGCTCACTCAGCTGCCCCCTGGACACACTTTACCCACCCAGCAGAAAACAGCCCTTTGTGTTTCTCTCTCTCCTTCTATCTGTGTATCTCTCTCTCTTTCTTGTTGTCGATGCCTCCCTACTTTCAACCTCTGGAGAATGGAGTTGTTTTGCTGTGCTCTGTTGTATATATTACCGACTGTATGTATTTTTTCCTGGGGCCTGACAACAAATGCACGAGTGCAGCCGAGGTTTTGGCTGACACCAGACATTCGCGTTGCCTATTAAATGGCACAATAAAGCCTGTCCATAAAAAATGACATTTAGATACAAACATGGTTAATATTGAACCTTTGAAATGATGTGCTAAATCACAGCAAATAAAATCTGTATCACTGTGACTTTTTACAACTGCTGTATACTTTAGCTGACAGAAAGCTGCAGGGTGGAAATTGTCCACTATTCTTCTGTGTCAGAACTTTACCTTGGAAGTGGTTTGGCATAATGGTAAACACTTCAGTTGTTTGGTATTATTGCACTGTTTGTCATTTGATATGCAGAGTCAGTGGAGAAGGCACTTTGTTATCTTTTACAAGGATGCTGCTTTTGACCATTCAGTGTGTGTGTGTGTGTGTGTGTGTGTGAGTGTGTTCATGTTAGTGAACACTACGGATACTGGTGGCGTCCAAACTTATTTTTTTCAACTAGAGCCAGATGTGTTAATGTGCAACGGCCAGCAGTTCCTGAAGATTTTATGTTGAACAGTAACGATTGTGTCTCAATATCAGACGATAGTGCTCCAATTCTCCTCACAGCAGTGCTAAAGCCAGGAATGGCTTCGTGAAAACTGGCATCATCTCAGAGCAAATGTGGTGGACTGTTTTACAAAATAGTACTTAATGAACTCACCTTGTTTAAAAGCTTTAGCATATATTGAAATCAACAAAACCAGTTTATACTTTGTTTTTCTGACGTTTCTGTGTGACATATTTAACCTCAGAAGGAACTGCTACTGTTAGACTGAGTTGTCTGGCAGTACGGTGTTATTTTTATTTCAGCGTGGTCGATCTCTGATCGTATATGCATCACCGTGTTTTGTCTTATAGTGTCCTGTGACATTATATTCCATTCGCAATGCGACAGTCCCATGACAAATTAGGCATACACAGTTGTTTTGTGAGAACCTCTTCCAGTCAGCAGTCCAAGGACCTTGTTAGCGAGCGACAGGAGGAGGGATCATGAGATCAGGTGTTTGCTGTAATGCAATGAACTGTGAAAATGGAGCTGAGCTGTAAAGCAAAGTAATTTATATAATTTAACGTGCCTGAAAAGGGGTTTCAGGAAGGAAAACATTGAGACGAGCCAGTTGAGGTGGTTCAGAAAACCGATTAGGACGGCCCCTGTTCGCCTGTTAGAGGTTTACCAGACACATTCTACTGCAAGAGTTGTGCCAAGGCTGGTCCAAGACCTGCTGGAGAGACTATTATATCTATGCTTTAGTCTGTGAGCGACTCGGGGCCCTCTCAGTGGAGCTCAAGAAAGTAGCAGGAGACAGGGATGTATGAGCTTCTTTGCTGTCCATGCTGCCACTGCATCCCCATTTGAACTCAGTGAGAAAGAAGACACATGTATGGCCAGATAGAGTTGTTCTGGGTTGCAATCAGGCTGCTGCTGTGTGTGTATACTGCACAGTGATTCTGCTGCTATGAGTTGAAGATAAGAACTGAATGTTGCATTTGTTGATTCTGTTTGAACGTGGACAATGTAAAATCCGACCTTGGGCCATGATCGGCCCCGGCTGATCTTTGGGCCTGCCTGGCCAGGATCATGGGTTTATTGTACACACAGTATAGACAGTATACCACACAAAGTGTATATGATGTATGTAAACCAAAAGCTGTCAGTTTCATCTATAGTGACAATCTTTAGTTACCCATTCATTATTAAATTACTGGTAAATTCACTGTTGTGTTATTTAAATACAACATATGAGACATGAATACAGCTAAAGCACTCACTGAATATTTTCAGGTTTTTGTCCCATATTTGAGATATATGGTTAGTGAATTGATCCTACACATTGATAGTTACTATATATCATCTATGCTTTGGTGATGCCCTTTTTTTTATCCAGCTCAAACGTAAAGTTAACATTTAAGGATGTTCAGAATTGAGATATAATTTACATGACGCGTTTACGTTTTTCTATACCAGGATGATTTGCAATCACTTAAAACACAACCTTTTCTCTAGTGATAGAACCCGTTTAAAAAAAAAACTGAAAAAAAGAACATCATTTCAACAACACCGTCACCTTCAGTCGCAGCCGTTTTTAAATGTCATGTTCATAGAAAAGATAGAAACTATGGTGAATATTATGCTTAGCTTTACAGCTTCATATAAGCACTTGTATATACGGCATGTCAGCATCAGGATTCAGTTTAAAGAATCTCAGCTCGTTTCAGTATTAGAAGTTTCCAACATATTAATATCCTCTTTTGTTTTGTTTTTAAGGGTCTTTGTCCCTTTCATGCCAGACTAATGTATTTGTGGGTGTTTCACAGAGTGGGTGTCTGATGGTGACAGTTGGATATGTTGTTGATGTAAAGCTGTAAAGAACAGATGGTGTCATCAGTGCAAGTCCCCATACATGCAGTGTGGAGCACTGTGCCAATTTTTTCATTGTAGTGTTGCTTGTCTTCCTCACTTTGATTTGCTCAAGAACAATGTGCAGCCTCTCTGTCACGTAATGTTTATCATAGACTTATCCCACTGTCTGATTTGTATCCCTCCAGCTTTCTTTTTGCTGCATATCAAAATGCCATCGAGGAGAGTTGCATACAGCAGAGATTTCTGTTCTGAATGTCACTGTGCTGCCCCAAGGATTTTTTTCATTGACCTGTTGGTGTAGTAGCTTTTTGTAGATATGTACATGTATCACATATAAGCAGGATGTAGTATAAGAGCAATTTGCAGCCTCTTAAACAAATTTTCAAATATCACAAACATATATTCAAAATTCTGTGACTTATAGCTCACTTTCTCAATATTTAAACTGCTGCCATTAGTGAAAATAATTGTCCAATCTGGTATATCCTCGATATCTGGGGAAAACAAAAATTCAAGCTTAAAGTGCCTATGTGTGATGAGGTTGTGTGTCCATGTTGTTACAGGCTTCACTAAAAAACAGACGCTCAAACGGTCGGCTTGTTCTCGCTCTGACAGCCAGGCCAAGCAGGAAGGAGCCAATCGATACCACTTACGCTCTTCCTGTTAAAGTTCCCAACAGACTGGAGAGGGATGCCGTGCGTCTACCTATGACTACCCATACTCTCACATTTTTATTTATAAGGCATTGTGCCTGCGGATGTGCAAAATTGAGTGCATTTGTGTTTTCGGTGCGTTAGCTCAAGGACACACTGTAGTTTGTAGCATTTCTCTTGATTTATTGACTTCCATCTAGCCTCTCTCTATCGCACAGTTTGAGACCTAATGGTTGATTTAACCTTTGTAAGCCTGCAGTTTAGACAACTTTAAAACAGTAGTATTTTAACCTTGGCTTTGTATTCTGTACATAAACTTTTAAGGATGAAACAGAAGAGAGGCAAAGTCACTATGCATATTAATCAAAACAATACATTGCAATACTTTTAAATCTGAATACTTTCCTGCTCATTATGCGTGTGCCATGACTTTCCTGATAGGGGGGGATAAAATATACCCTTCTGGGTTTCCTAAAGTACACATAGTTATTGAGTCACTGGCACCCTTGCATCCTGTTCCCGGGGACAAACAGACCCAGGAAGTGACAAAAAGTTCAGTTTCATTTAATGCCATGCTTCCCTTCCTTTGAGCTCTGCTCTCCATCAGGAAGCACATGTTTTACAACCATGACATCACTGGCATTCGAAAAGGAGAATAATACTGAAGCCTGAGGTCAGATCAAAATCCACTTTGGCTGATCTGCTGACCTCGAGCATCCTGTACTGCTGGGGAGGTTGTGTTAGTTTGTGTGCACCATACAGATAGGGCAAGGCTGGAAATGTACTGCTGATTCAGTTTGAAGCATATTAGCAATTATAATGTTTGCTGAGGTATTTCTTTAGACTGAAGATCATTCTTGCTTGCTCCAAGGTCATATTCTGCATATAAGTGCCTCTGTAGTTGTAAGATGTCTTTTTTCATGTTATATAGGACATAGGGTCTGCAGTGTTTTATTTTGTAGTAAAGCAAGTGCCTAATATGTTCCATAATAAATTCTGATTATATTTCATCCTTTTGAATGAATTCAGTTTTTCAGACAAGTCAAATTCACATTTTCAGTCTCATGTTGCAACCACGCAGTGAGATAATTGGGACTTTCATCTGCAGCTCTTTCTCTTATTATAACTTTATCTGTATTTGTTGTCATATCGTGTTTGCCCAGCTGCCTTCAGATTCGGTTTTCTCCTCTTGGGCTTCCTGTCCTTCTGCCCTTGAATGACCCAGTCCTGACCTGTGTTTGGGCCGTGGGCCTCCCCATGGCCACCGTATGGACCTCTCTCTGTGTTGTGTGTGTATATATGTGTGTGTGGGCATGTGTGGGTCACACAGGGTGGTAGGGTGTAATGTGAGCCCCAGGCTGGGACAGGAACGCTACAAAATCCACCCAGGCAGAAAAAGCAAGACATGGGAGCCTTGGGCTGAGCAGAGAAAGACTGAGGGAAAAGGTGGGACAACTGAAGAAGCAAGAACTAAGGTTGGAAAGAGGAAGATAGACAGAGAGAAAGAGTGATGGGCAAAGAGTAGCAAGGCTCTTTTTAACTCACTCTCTATGGAAGAGAGATGTCGGTCTCTGTCAGTTCGCCTCACTAACCAGCCTGTAGCTGGAGAAAGAGATCTCTCCCTCTCTCTCCCTCTCTCATTTCTGTACATTATTGCTGCCTCTCCACCTCACTCCCTCCCACTCTATCCACTTTCTTCTATCATATCTTTTGGTGATAGCTTTTCTGCCTCAGTTGAGTGAGACAGAGACACCCCACAGCTCAGGGGAACACTGCAAGGCGACGTTAAAGACCAAGCAATGAAGCAGTCATCTCTAAAAGGCAGCCGATGTATAGTGCAGGACTTCTGATCACACTCCGGGTGAATGAGAGCCGGTTCTGTAGGACTGAGGCCCTGAAGGAAGAGCACGCTGCCGGCTCTGCAGCAGCATTTCCCTCTGTGTTGAGCGGAGGGCAACATACAGCTCTTCAAACACAGAGGGGATCAAATCTTCAAATCCCTTGGAAATGTCAGCCACGTTTGAGGAAATGTCAGTAGAGCTGAGAACACACGCTAACACACATAGAACAGATTGGGCGTGCACACAGGCTCTCGCACCCAAAGCCATGGCAAGAAAGCCAGTGAGATATCCAGCAATCATGTCCGATGGGTGAAATCGCCTTCATTTTTACAAATCTCAAGGGAGAATAATGAGATTCGGCTGGAAGTATTTCTTACCAATAATGCTGAAGTTATAATCCATAATGGTATTTCATATCAACAAACGTCTGCTTTTCCACTCAGTGCCATCACATTGTGACTTTATTGATGATATATGTCCTGCAAAGACAAAACAACAGTTTGATTTGTAATAGAACACAAAAATATTGGGAAATAAAATGGATTGCTTGAATGACTCTCAAAATTTTATGAGCTGAGTATTTTAAGATTCATTGAAAAACAATTAGCTCTTACGCATTTAATACATCTCAGATCTATTATCTCCATTAGATAATGCACCACAAGGTGACAATGCATTTGATATTAAATCTCCTTGTATGTACAACCTTAGTTTCCTGAGATGATCTCATCTGCAGCCACTGACTTCATCTTGTGTTTTTATTGATCTCCTTTCACTCCTGCTGACTAACTTATTGACATCCTCAAGTGTATTTCCTGTCTAGACTGTCAGTGGTGTTTATGGATGGCCCTGTCCCCCAGTGACACACGTACTCACACTCGCACTCACACATGTGCTCCCACCACCTCTGCCTATCGACGTATCCTTTTTGCCTGACCCTGTCCTCCTCCTTAATGAATCTGGTAGGTGTTGAACTGCAGACACTGTGCAGGGCTTTAGTATTGATGGGCATGGCGGTGATGAAAGAGCTCGTCCCTCAGGGGCCCTGGCTTAGGTCACAATTCTGTTAGGTTTTAAAGACTCAACTTTTGTGTGTGTGCATGTTTTGAAAAGATGTGCAGACTTATTGTCCCATCACTACCTGTGTGCCACTACCGTGCAATCCATGGAAAGTTATGTGCATGTGTGCAAGATGGTGTCTCAGGAGGGTGTCTGCTGATGTGTGACTTTGTAACTGAGGTTGTAATTGTCTTGACAACCAGACCCCTGCACTTGGCGCCTAATGTCTTGTGATCCTTTGAGGGCACATTTGTACCTCCTTCACACTACATATTTTCTGCTGGCAGGTTCTCCCCATGTTCTGAGGCATCATCCATTACCGATTACAGGAGATAATGCTGAACTGTGGAATTAACCTCAATTAATGCTACCTCTGTAGATCTTTCTCATTTCACCTCCTGACTCCTGCTCTGCATTTTAGATATATGCAGTCTATATCTGCTCTCTTCGGACACATTGGATAAAAACTCAAAGGGCTTACATTCATATCGACAATGATTTTATTTCCTTTAGGTGTATTTTTATCATGGCATCTTGTGTTAGGAACGTCATGTAACCAACACATATATTGGATTGGAGTGAAAGAGTATATGCCTTTATGTCTCTATAGTTTCTTTTTTTTTTAACTGCTATACTGTGATTGGCCACTGTGTGGTAGTTTTAGCTAGTAAAATGTTGAATAAATAATTAGATGCATTAAATGCATTGGCCTCCTTTTCTTTTCTTCCTTACATTTGATGTATGGCGGTGTGATGAATGTAAAGTCACCAAGGTGAAAAAAATGACTTGTTCAATGTCACTATACAAAGATAACTGCCACAGATGCTCATCGCTCAGTGTTGTTTAGTAACTACAGGTATCTAGTGGTTGTGCAAACATAACACTGTAAATAATTATTCCCCTCCTCACTTGTTTGGGTGTGAGTGAGTCATTCACCATCGATGATGGCAACAGCTAAATGCGCATCATCAAATGCTGGCATCCCAGCCTGTTCTTTATGGCCAGTGTTGTTGAGTGTTACTCCATGCCATCTGCTTTTGATGATGAGGGAAGAAGCATTTTCTCAGTAATTGAGTTATATAGGCACACATCCCTGGTTTTCAGAACATTTTCCTATCTGTATCCTTATCTCCTGTTTTTCCGCAGGCAAATGTCCAGTGTGAGATATTGATAAGCCACCCTTTCAGATGCATTTTTGCGTAATAAAAAAAGAGAAGAAGGGGTGGGGTGTGGCAAAGTGGCTGAAAGATGGTGCAGGCAACAGCAAAGGTTGTGCAATGTATAGGCATGTTTGTTGTGTATGTTTTCTGGGCTAGAGGTAATCCCCAGTCTCAGACGTGACTATTTGTCTGGAATTTATTTTCCACGAAACTCAAGTGAGTTAGACGTCGACACCCGAGTCATATGAGGGGAAAAAGATAAGTTACCCGATAAAATACAAAAGTGCATGAACGCTATGACATTCATGTACACACAAATGTACACAAATACAATCACATCAGAATCCCACTATCGCTGTAGTACAGCCACCACTGCATGGGAGAGGTGGATCATTAGCTCAAACAAAGGATGAGTTTATTGTTAGGTTAAACTCTCTAAATGTTTTCTGACTGCTGGTGTGGGCAGAGTCACTTGTCTGGGCTCGAAGAGAGGGCAGGTGAACAGGTCGGTGAGAGGCGGTTAAGGTACACTTCCCAATCCAGAAGACCAGTAGCAGAATTTACATACAGGCCAACAGCCAACAGTCGGTTTATGTGCCATTGTTACTTTTGTGGCTTTGCCAGCTCAGTCTGTAGCTGTAGGAGGAAGTACTGATGCACCCGGATGCTCACAAACACCTGCATGCATGTTTGAATGCAACCACGCACGCGCGCGCACACACACACACACACACACACACACACACACACACACACACACACACACACACACACACACACACACACACACACACACACACACACACACACACACACACACACACACACACACACACACACACACACACACACACACACACACACACACACACACACACACACACACACACACACACACAGCAAAAAAACCCAGTAACTACTTCCCCCCCTGGATCCTCATGAGAAGTCATTAGGAATGTGACTGTATTTATTTTTAGCAGTGTGTGTTTAGGAGGGGTAGTGGAGTCTCGTCAGTCTTCAGGGCCCTCCTCTGCTCTGTCGCTCCGTGTCTCTGTCTCCAGCTGAGAGTTATGTATATTTCATAAGCCCAGGGTGCCTTTTTGTCTTAGGATGCACTGCACCTCCCCTGCCTGTCTCTCTGTTACTCGTCAATGGAGGAAGCCATCACAGCCTTTTTACAAGTCTCCTCCACTGAATTCTCTCTTTGCTGACAGCCACCCTCTGCTTCTCCCTCTGCTTCTCATGGTCAGCTTGTCTCTCTCATGAAGTCTCATCCCCAGCTCCTCTTTCAGTCGTGGAAGGGAGCACAGTAGAGCTCACAACAGACTTGGTCTGTCAGGAGAAGTCTCTCTCTCTCTCTCTCTCTCTCTCTCTCTCTCTCTCTCTCTCTCTCTCTCTCTCTCTCTCTCTTTGATTCTGTCTGTCTGGTTTCCAGCTCTGTCACTTCAGGGAAAGGACACTTTTTCACCCAGAGCCTCTTCCACTTTTGTTGTTGTCTTTTTATAGCAAGAATCTTGACAGCAGCTAAAAATGGTTGCATCGCTCACAAAATAGATTCACAGTTAATTGCTATATTTGCGCCATCGGTCTCTTTATATTGTTTAGAGTTGATTTTCATGCCAATTCCGCTGTTTTGACACTTATACCGAATTTATATCTGTTTGTTAATCAAGACGACAAATACTTACATTACCCACTTAATACATTTCCACTTATGTTTGATTCTTTTGTTTGCTGCTGCCAGATATTTTCAGGACTTCATTATGGTTTCATATCTTTCAGGCTGGTGGTGAGACTGAGGGTGCAGCTGGTCCCAGCAAGGAGAAAAGCTCGGGTTCGAGACTCTCACAGGCTGCAGGAGACCACACCACATCTCACACTGTGACTTCAGAAGTACAGAAAGCCGACCATCCACTTTCCAGTGAGTATTTTCACTATTTTCAGTTTGTTAATGTCTGTTTTTTTTTAAAAACTTGTCAACAATGATTTACCGTATTTCACCTCCCGCCAAAGAACTCTCAATTTCAGGCAAATGAAAACATTTCAATTAAATTTTGTCGCTTGCAGCATTGTCTGAATTGCTCGTTGATTTCAATGTTGCATTTCTTGATGTTCTCACATCCTGCGCAGCAGACTCACTCCCACATTTGCTGAGTCCCTCCTACAGTTGACTCCACAAAAATGCTTTGATTTAGCCTGCATTATTTAACTAGAAAACGCCATACCCTCCAAATATTTACCTCTTTCCTTGGCAGATATCTTATCAATGTCTCCTTCTTCCTGGCTGCAGTGTCATTCTGACCCTGCTGTGTGGCAACGCAGGAAGTAGTGAGACCCCTGGGGTGACTGAGATGAGGTCTGAGGCAGCTCTAACACTGAAACTGAAAAGTGACAAAAATTATTGAGTCGGGCTTGGCTGTCTTGTTTTTTATACTGCAGTCTCACAAAACTATTTGACCGCTCTCTTCCACCTATGTATAAACCTACAACACAAATTTCTCAACTACATTTAGTCTCATTGTTCTGACTTATTGTCATGAGAATCAACACAAGTGTGACAGGGGTGAGGCAGAAATATTTGCCTGCAATTTGTTTTACAAATGTTCTCATGGTGAATGATGATGAATAGATCAGATCCTATCGAACTGCATTGTTGAATAGAAACGGCCTGTAACTGTTAACAAATGCACACCAGTGAACCAAGTTTATTTATAAAACAGTGACACACATGTGCCTTTTCATGCTCACACACAGATGCACATGTTTACAGACTATAAGTTTCTTTTCCTTTTTCTTGGTGATCTGGAATTCTATTTTGGCGTGAAACATCAGTCATTAATGAATACAAACTATGTTTGACTTTGGTAGTGATTTATATCTCTTATATAAGCACTGTTTTTAATTCTATTTTTAATTTTCTGAGGTTCTTTATTCAAGGGTTAAGAAGATTGTATTGATAAAGATAACTTTATCGAAATTCAAGCGAAGTAAAAGATGCCATGATGAAGCAAGCGCAGACACAGAAAGTGGTGAGAGGTTGTGTGTACATAAGTACGGCAGTATATCCAGCAGGAGCCCATCACAACAGTGGGGTTTGGAGCTCATTGTGATGATGCTGAAAGTGTTGGCTGTCCCGTCCTATCACTGTTACTGGACTGCACTTCCACCAAGTATACATTCCCTGTTTCTGTCTCACCTCCTCTCTCTTTTCGCAAACATTTATACTTCAAAGTACAAGTTTTCTTATCACTCCCCCATTCAATTTGATTTTTCTTTGTCTCTGCTGTACTGTTTCGGGTCTTTTCTGCTCTTTTCTCTCAGGCTATTTCTGTGTAGCCATGAGGGCCCCCTTGTCTTCTAGAGAAACTCATCTCAAGGTCTCCTTCCATCTGAACCCACAGCCATGACCACAAGACACTTGGTTAAACAGTCATGACAAAGGGGACCACCACACATCAAGAAACACACACATGAAACACTGAATGATCCTCCCAGTGGTCTGGTGTGGATCTGAGAACAGGGTATTCATGAGTTATTTAAGAGCTCTCCATCATGCATGTTGTGCACAGATCACATTGACATGACATGGCCCATTTCCTCCGCTCAGGCTAGGAACGTGACTCAAGACACGATTGTGGTGTTCATGCAGAATAGAGTGGAGAGCTACAGAATCACTCATGATCTCAAGACGGTTTAAATCATTAAATGCCTCCGTATGCTGCAAGGCAGTTGTCGTCTTGCTTTTCACTGCTGTCTCCTTTCTGCAGGATCACATGAAGTCATAAGTGCTTCTCATTTAAAATACCCCAACATATTGCAGTTTATCATGAGCCCCTATCAGACAGGAAACAGACTCAGAGGGGGGAGGTTGTGACATCTGGTGTGACCACAATATGCTTCAGTCCTGTGGACCTGTTAACACATTCACTGAACATTTCACATCAGCAGCCACTCAGGCTGAAAACAGCCACGCAGTCAATTCATCAATATTGGTGGTGGAGAATCAAGGTAAAAGCACCGACTGCACTGATGTGTCATGGATGGAGAAACTCCTAAGATCCATATAAAGTCAGCAATATATGGTGAGGGAATTTGTAGAATTATACTCCTCTCTCCTCGTTCCTCTGGTTTAACTGTTTTGCATTCTGTAAATACATTTACTATTGTGCATGTTTGTGTTTGTATGTACGTACTGTATCTGGCTGGTGGATTACACTTGCTGATGATGTGATTTTCACGAGATAAGCTTTAAGTGTGTTTTGATTGCAATGGCACAGCTGGACTTGGCAGACTTTGCAGTTGTGTGCACTTGGCTGCTGGCCAGTTCAATACAATTACAATTACCCACTGTGGGAGCACAAAGCACTACTGAAGATGGGGTGTGGGTATTGGTTGGGGCACAAAACGGGCGGGGGTGTTGGGGGGTACACAGTTTCTGGCAATCTGCATTTGCTTTGGTAGAGTATTTATACAGTTGTTTTGATACCTTGGCTAACATTTGACATTAGGAGTCCTGGAGCACACGTTGAGTCTGCAGGTAGCAGTAAAATCAAAGTACATGAGCTGCACATTCACATAGAACATGAGGAACAGTATGTCCATGTCATGAGAAGAACACAGTAGGTGGATGACAGGAGCAGTGCAAGATGAAAGTGAGATGAGAGGTTGTAGGAGTGAGAGCGGTGGGAGAGGTGGAAGAGAAAAATACAGTGAGTGTGAGGATACAGTGGACATTGAATGCAGAGGTGACAGGGACTGTGTGTTAAAAGAAATATGAGAAGGATGGGGAGTCATGCCACTGCCCCCAACCCCACCCCCCCCACCCCACACACACACACACTTTCTCTCCCATTTTCTTTTATCCCTAATAACTGTAAGCGTTGCAGGGTGGGACAACTTCAAGTGACTCCTATGAATCATCAGATGGAAGTGTACATGTTACATGTAGGAATCTATTACTTTCACTTTAAAGGCTCCTGCGTGTGTGTGTGTGTGTGTGTGTGTGTGTGTGTGTGTGTGTGTGTGTGTGTGTGTGTGTGTGTGTGTGTGTGTGTGTGTGTGTGTGTGTGTGTGTGTGTGTGTGTGTGTGTGTGTGTGTGTGTGTGTGTGTGTGTGTGTGTGTGTGTGTGTGTAATTAAAATGCCACCGGAGACCTGGACGTATTGAGTCTCTAGGCATGGGCACATTTGGCACAATGCCACCTTCCTTTCCTCATTTTCCAGCAGAGCAGGGTGGGCATTTATGTGTTTGTGTGTGCGTGAAGCATGTACATGGGCATTTGCAGGTGTGTGTGTGTGTGTGTGTGTGTGTGTGTGTGTGTGTGTGTGTGTGTGTTAAGTGAAGAGAAGGAGTCTCAACAAACAAATATTAATGCACAATGCCCTTTCTGTCGGTTCCATTATATCTTTTCTTCAGGGGGCAAGTAAGCTGGTTGGCCTGTGTGGCTGTTTTTTCATTCATCTATTTGAGTAGTTCTGTAATGTAATGATCACAGGATTTTTGAAAAACAGAGCTCTGTTCAGCACTGTGGCGCCAGTCCTGGCGGGCTTGGGGGAATTAGTCAGGAGACAGTGGGTTTGGCTCAATGCCATGGTTATTAGCCACTCACAGGGTGGGCAGGGGCTTGTGCCCTGACTCAATCACTCACTTTGTTTGCATTTGTGTGCTTAATGTGTTTGTGTGTGTGTGTGTGTGTGTGTGTGTGTGTGTGTGTGTGTGTGTGTGTGTGTGTGTGTGTGTGTGTGTGTGTGTGTGTGTAGAGTTTGAGTCAGGATTCTCCTCTAGTCACACTGACCTTATTGTGCAGTCACTCCTGGGTGATTTGTACCCTTTCCAACAGTTGCCTCTTACTAAAAGGCTGAGAAACACGCTGTTAACCTCCTCATCCGCTCATCTTTTCCTTTTCTCTCTCTCTTACTTTCTCCCGTCTCACTCCGGATGGGTTTGATTTAGTGACTGTGGTTTTCCACGCAGAGCCTTGGAGCCAGAAAGAGTAGACCTAGGCAGAGACCTATAGATTCACAGCCGACAGAGCACGTCATTACTTGGCCATAGCTCATCAGCAGATACATCAGTAAGCGGGAGCTGTCGCGGCTCAGGAAGTAATAAACCTCTCTTCATTTCATGCCCTTAATTATTTCCTGCTCAGAGATCACGTGAATTGCACTATATAACGACAACAAAATGTCAGATTGCGTTGTTATGCCACATTGGATGTTTGGTTACATTGTGGAGTATTGACAAGAGAGCTTGTACTTCATCTTGCAATACCAAATGTAGTGTCAGAGCCACAAGAAAAGCCCTGCAGTAAGCATGTGGTCACTACAGATCCTGGAGGATCGAGTTAGTTAGTTTGGTAGAACGTTTGTGAAAAGAAAATTAATGATTTCTCGGTCATTGTTACATAAATAGTTATATTTACTGTATCCATTCATCCCATATCAGTGTGCAGCCACTGTGCAGCACCCCAGGGAGCATTCCAGGGTTTGAAACCTGACTCTTGAGTCATGAACCCACCGAAGCTTAATCTGTCGGGCTGTGAAACATTTTTCCATATCTTTTGATTCACTTTATCCATATTAGCGAACACTGGATCCAATCCCAGCTGACCGAAAGCAGGAAACATGCAAACTCTTCATAGAAGTACTCACAAACCTAACCTGGATATGAACTGGCAAGAGGACTAAGCACAATACCGTAGTACGGCCCAATTGTGACACTTTTCCCAACATATTTCAAAAACTTTTCATGCGTTTAAGTTTAAGTATGTTCATTAACTCTGTATAATTTTGCATAGCGAAAAAACTGTGACATGTATTCCGGATACTTAGGTGGGTTGAAAAAAGTATTCATGTCAGTATGATGAATGTATGCTCTCTTGTTCTTTCAGCTTGCATTTGATTAAATGTTATCTTCGTGCAATTATATGACTTTAATTTAAAAAAACAAAAAGGAGTTATATTTAAGCACTGAGGCCACCTGATGTGACATTAAAGTTTGTTGTGGAGCAGTGAGGTCAGGTTACAGACAAGTTTCAGCAGTAGCTCTGCAAATGATGACCACTTAGTGGGGAAACTCCAGACTTTGACCTTTGACCTCACATTCACCAGGAAACAGGTGTTTAAGCGGGATTAAGGCTGACTGCCTGCACACTCAGGGCTGGCAGCAAGCTGCGCTGTGTGTGTCTGTCTCTCTTTATTTACAACAGATGGAGAGATAAGAAAGCCTGACAGTGTAATTCAATACCAAGGCAAACTACTGCCTTCACAAAACAACAAAAAACAAAACAAAACTGAGATAAACTCAATTCATGTTTGGGTACAAGGAAAAGTGAGGATGTTTTACATCAATAGAAAGGCTTGAACAGAAACAGTTTAATCAGTGCTGATGGGTTAATAATTAAGTGCTGCTGGATTAATTCTTGTCCTTTTGTTTTTCTTTGTGTGCTTGTCATGTTTTCGTCCTCCCTTTCCCTTTCTTCAGATCTAAATTTCCTTCCCTCGACTTCAGTCATGCTTCACCCTCATTGTCCCTGCCTACACCATCTCGCTCTCCCTTTCCCCTTGCTCTTCCATCCCTCCCTCCTTCCATCCCTTTAAACCGTCCTCCACTGTCAGGCGGCTTGGCTGAGGCTAAGTGCTTTTTGCTGTCTCTCTGCAGGAGGGACCGTAATAAAGCTTGTCAGTGGGAGGCATGGGTCACACTGTCACATGCTCTTTGCCACCCCTCTGAACTCCCCTCTCCATCTCCCTCCACCTCTGCAGCCCCCACCGCCCCTCACTTCCAACATTCTCTGCTTTTATTTTCCCTCTCTCATTTGTCTGCCCTTTTTTTCTCCCTTTTTGTCTTGCTCTCACCCAAAACTGTGCTCCTTGACTTGTCTCTCATGTCTGTCGCTCTCTCTGGTTTCCTTGCCAACGGCACTTTCAAGAACATGATGGAGAAGAGCAGCAACAGGAGACAGTCCCACTCATCATAACAAGCACACACGCACACATATCCAGACACACATATAATCCATGTAAATGACTCCAGGTGAGGTTGTATTGTTTGGCCAGCTGCTCCTCCAAACCACACTCTCCTGTGCCATAGTAAACCAGCAGGCTACATGGAAAACAGCTTCTCCTACACAGACCTGTTCAGTCTTATCTTTTTATGTGATTGTTTGCTGTTTATATGGATATATGTGTACTTTTGTTGGTGGTGCATCCTCAAGGGCATCGAAAGGTCAATACTTTAATACTATTTGCATGCAGGTTCTGTTTCCACTACTTTGCAGGTGGGCAAGTAATGCTTTTACACAGTCTTATTTTCACCACTGGATGGCAATACTGAGCTCTTTCTTCATAAGGGCTCTTCTTTCTTAACTAACCACTATGTATTCACACACACACACACACACACACACACACACACACACACACACACACACACACACACACACACACACACACACACACACACACACACACACACACACACACACACACACACACACACACACACATTCAGAGCCCTCTTTAGTCTATGTTAGCCCAGGCTTGTGTAAGGTGACAGAGTGCAGTGAATAATTTAGTTCTGGCCATGTTAATGGCTGACAGCGAACATGGTCTCTCTTCTCTTCTGTTGGCCCATTATACTAGTACATTCTGTTTCACTCTCACTCTTTCTGCCTCTATCTCTTGTCCTCTTGATTTTTCTATGTCTTTCAAATTTCAAGGGTGGCAAGAACTAAACGTCACCCCTTTTGTATCATCATTGTTTTATCGTTGGATTGCAGATTTTATTTTATTTTATTTTATTATTTTTTTTTTTTGGGAGGGGGGGGGGGGGGGGGTCATACTTTCACAAACAGAAAACTTAAAAGTCTGAAAATTAAGGGCTTATATGATTTTTTTATTTTATTTTATTGTAGTTCAAGAATATGATCAACATTGTTTGAACATACTAAGACAAACAGTAACCCTCTTCTTATTTGACAGTCTTTTTGTGTTCTCACTGTGGATTTAACCACGTGTTTTTCCACCAGCCTGCATAGATCACATCAGCACTCTGGTTCTCTCACGTAATTATTCTGTAGTTCTTACATTGACAAGAATAAACAAATTTAATTGTGTACTATTTACCTTGAATTGTGGCCTTTAGTTTGTGTTCTTTGCCTCGCTTTGTCTTTTCTCAACCCATTGTTTCAACATGAAAAATACTGGAGTGCACGCGTGTGTGTGTGTGTGTGTGTGTGTGTGTGTGTGTGTGTGTGTGTGTGTGTGTGTGTGTGTGTGTGTGTGTGTGTGTGTGTGTGTGTGTGTGTGTGTGTGTGTGTGTGTGTGTGTGTGTGTGTGTGTGTGTGTGTGTGTGTGTGTGTGTGTGTGTGTGTGTCAAACACTATTAAAGTTATAATTGCTCCACTGGGCTCCAGTTCCCAGCGTGTGTGACGTGGGTGAAGAATAATATGACCCCAACACTAATGCAATCACATATACTAAACAAATTATAGCTGGCTCCCTCTCGATCTCCCTCTTCATTTCTCTTGCACTAAATTCAACCGTGGGGAAGTTACATGTGGTGTATGTGGTTTGCACCATGTATCGCCTCTCTGTGTTTTCGGAGGCTCTGCTTCGTTCCATTTTTCTTCATGATACAATCAGAATGAGTGTGTTCAGGGCAGTGGGAGCTGAGGAGTCTGGCCATGTGGGCTGCAGCAGCACCAAGGCCTGACCAGGCTCAGGGGACTGAGCATTGATTGATAGTGACGTTACAGGGGTGAAACACCCCACAGTTAGGACTCCCCACCGACCTTTCTGGTTGCAGCCTGACTGATGAGGTCCAGTTGGACATGGAGAGGAGATGTTACGTCTTTTTTGTAAGCTGTAATTCAGTCATATGTTTGGAACCGTACCTTCCTCTCCACCTCCTCTCAGCTCACTCCTCTTGCTTGCTGCTTTGTTGCTTTTCTCCACAGCATATCACACATGTACTCCTCTTCCATCTTTCTATCTCCAGTGCATACACACACACAAGCACGCACGCACCCATGCACGTATGCACGTACGCACGTACGCACAAAAACACAAAAACATAACAAGAACCCTTGAAGTGGGGTCATGATTGAGGCGTGCTGTTAATTAGCCGGCAGTGGTTGTTGTAGCAATGCAATGGTAGAGTGTAATTAATTAGGTGGCATGTGCACAGTGGGAGAAAAAGAGGGAGAGGAGAAATGGAGTGAGAGAGAAATGCCGGCTATCAGTTCGCCTTTTATCCTCTGAACTCAGTTGAGTTCCCCTAATGAGAAAAAATTAGATGCTCCCAACCAGGGAAGAAAGCATTTTGTCCTTTACATGTTCTCTCTGCCTCTCCTCTGCTTGTCGTTCTGTCACTGCCTTGTTCTCCTTTCATCTGCCCATCACATTCAGGCTATTGCTCGTGGGGTGCCAGTGTGTTGGAGTCACCATCCATAGATCTCCCACAGCAGTACTAACACAGGCTCTGGGACACATCCAGACACATGCATACAGTGCTGACTGCTATACTAGAGATGGTATAGCTTTTCTGTGTGAGCCTTTACACTTTAGGAAATGCACCTCTTGTATAGACTGCTGGTCCTCTGCCTGTGTGTTAGTAGTGTTGTGAAGCGAGAGAAAGAGGCTTCGGTGGGGAGATCTCAAAAGGCCAAAGAAAATGTTGCTGTGAGGCAAAAGGTGCAGAAACACTCAGAGCTCTATTGATCTCCTTCTTAGTTCAACACTGTCTCCTTGACCTTGCTCTAAAGCATCACTGTAGGTGTGCATGTGTGTCAACGATCTGTACAGGCAGAAGTGTGTGTCTTCAAGGCTTATTGCAGTGGTCTCCAACCCTTTTTCCCTTGAAGTCCCCTCAAGCTGTCGATAAGAATAGCGCTCTGAGCCCATCTATAATCTCTGATTTTCCCAAAATATTACAGTGGAGCCAAACACCGGTCTACACACTATTTAGTGTTTTGCTTTATTATTTTTTTTATCAAGTGTTTTATTATGAAGGGTCTTTGTGTTGGGTCATTGTGTTCCCGCCCTTTGATGAGTCGTGGTGCTGAATCCATTTAACAATGCTATCACTGCAGCCTCAGCTGTGGTCAGTTGCTCATGTTAGCATTGCTGTGCTCATGCTTTTTCTGGTTTGTTGGTGCAGGATGTACGCCTGCTATATGGTCCTCGCCACTGTTGGTCAGTGCTGGGTTAGGATCGATCTTGTGCTTTGCTGGTTCCCACTTGTTGGGGCTTTGGCGATGTCCTCCTGTCTGGTCCATTGAGTGTTTGGGGTTCACCCTGCACTACTTTGTCCTTTGACCTACAGACTTACATTTCAAAACGCACAAAGCACAGATGTTCATCGAAGATCCTTTTCACGACAGAACATACACAGCTTTGGGCTCCTCCTGTGACCCCCGCCTCTCCAGGGGCTCCTGTACCATATTTTTGTGTGAGTGTTTATCGTATCTGTTTACAATGCTTGTTAAATCTCAACTGGTGTCAACCTCTCCCTTTTGACTACATCATGCATATTTAAGAGATTATTTACTCTCACAGCCTACTCTTTGAACAGAGCACTCAAATGGAGAAATAATCAACACAAATGCCCCCACCTCCCTGTCCACGGCAACATCGACAGCCCTGTCTTTATTAGTGTAAACTGATAGTTTAATGGCTGCCTGGCCTTTCCTGTCCGATGTGACTAAAACCGTTCGAGGTGACATGTTTATAGACAGTTTGGCAATGTCACTGGAGACGGACAGCTATTTACAGCCCAGCATTAGACACATCGGACACTGGCTGCGAGCATAAATCCCTTGGTGAGATCAGTCAACGTATGATACTGCACATTGTCAACCATTTGGAAACGTAAATCGCCAAGTGCACACACAAACATGCAGCAAGCGATCACTCAGCCAACCGTTGAGTCCTTTTTAACCTTGTTAATACTGCCGTCAGCACTCAAAAATACCTCACAAGCAAACGTCACACATGCGCCGTAGATCTGTATCTCAGTTATTTACTGCCCCCTGCCATAACGTTTACAACCACCACTCGCTTTTCCTCCCCATCTCGCTCCCCATGCCTTCCCCTGTGTCTCTCATCCCCTTCAACTATCATTTAGCTTTATGGGGTGTCCTAAAAGAAGCCTGAGGTGTGCATCCTTCCCTCCTCCCCTTTATGGTGGAGACATTGATATCCCCCATAAGTCTGATGCACTGCTCTCTGTCACTGAGAAGAAATTGATGACAGAAGGGTGTGACAGGAGGAGAGTGATACCAGCAGGGAGTTATGGGAGTTTGTCTTTGTATGTGTGTGCTGCTCCTGTGTGAGATGAGGCCTCTACAAGTGTGTGCTGCATGCAAACAGACTTATTAAGGCATAGAGAGGAGTTGGTTTGGTGAAGCTGTTGTTTAAGGAAAAGCAGAGAACCACCAATCAAGAAAGAACAAGATAGAGACATAAATGAGGACAGATAAGAAGAAGGGGGCTGCTCTGTTTGTTTCTTTATGAGCTTCCCCTTTGTGTATGACACTGTTGCTATAAACAAGAGGTCAGCTGAAGAGTGGCTGTTTATAAGGTTCATCTCAGAGAGTGAGCATATTGAAAAAGCCCATGAAACTCTGATCAACCACAGTGTGGTTTGTGGGTCCCTCGGTGTGTACTTGTCTCTGCTTGTGTGATTGTGTCATGCATTTAAAGCATTAGTGGCAATTTGTGTCACCTGCACAACCGTAGTTTCGGTCCTAATTCACCCTGCACTCTGTATTATGTTTTATGAGTTATCTGGTAGATTCGCTGCTTACTGTTTTTGTTAATGCTTGTGTAAATGTTACAGCAGAAGGTGCCGTACAACCTGTGTTCATGGCAAAATGTAACTTTGC